>NC_091165.1:34949742-34977242 GCF_040958095.1 Procambarus clarkii | reverse complement strand
CACCTGTAGCACCTGCTACAAGGATGTAGCAGGTGCTCAATTGTCAAAAGTGAAAAATTTGGTTTGTCTTCCGAATGCACCATATCAGTAAATTTTTTAATAATCTTTTAAAAATAGTAAATGCCACTATTTTTGCAAAATTATTACAAGATCTATTATTCTAATAAGGGTTTGATAAAATACAGTAGACTACCTACTGGTTTTACCTGTAATAAGGTTTGATACAGATGATTATGGATATATTTATATGCTCTTATTGTTAAGAAGTAATTTTTTAAAGAGTATTTTGTAATGAGCAGATGTAATTGTAAGATGTAATTGTGTCTGACACTGATAAAATTATAAACCATTGTAAACAATTTGTTCACTTTCAAAACTTAGGCATATATATATATGCATATAAAAAAAAACAAGTAAATGTAAATAATTTTACCTTGCACCTAGATCCACCGAGCCTGTATGGCGCGCGTTTCAGTACTTCGGAAATCTAGAACTATCTAGAATCTCTAATCTGCAATGAAACAATACATATTATTGCACTTACCAAAACATGGATGAATGTAGAAAATACAGAACTATTGGCTGAATATCAAATAAATGGATTTAATCTATTTCACACAGATAGATATATTAGACCGTGTATGTTAGGTAATACCTAACATACACGCCTCCACACACACTACATTTGAAATGTAGTCTCGAAAAGACTACATTTCAACAAAAACGTGCCACAGACCAGTCACAAGACTGAACCTCGTCGAGGCCAAACGTCTAAATGAGAGCATGAAAGAGAAAGAAATAATTTTTTAACATCAGGTATCGTACACACACTGAATGCACCTGCAGACACACAACAAGCACTATCAATATAGCAAAGATTACTCCATAAAAAAATAATTAAATTATTGACCAACATGAGAGAGGGCTAGCCAACATGAGAGGGTTGTGTTGATTGCCTGAAAATATTTAAATTGTTTAATGTATTGAATGGCATTTTTCAAGTTACAACATTTTTTAAATTACTGAACTAGGTTCTAGGCTTTGCTAGGCTTAATTCAATTATTACAGATGAGCCTAACCTAGCCTAGAACCCAGCGGGTTTTTTTCCTATTGGAGAGTGTTGTACATGCTGCTATGGCGGTGTGTCCACTCACAAGATTAGTGGCTCTGCCCAATAAACTCGCCCCCTCGTGGCAAAATTTAAAAAAATTTAGAACCTAGTTCAGTAATTTAAAAAATGTAACTTGAAAAATGCCATTCAATACATTAAACAATTTAAATAATTTCAGGCAATCAACACAACCTTCTCATGTTGGCTAACCCTCAGCAGTGCTCAGGCCCCTGTGCCCAGGCCCTGGGGCCTGAGTCCTCAGTTCCATACACTAGCACTGCCAGGCCTCGCCTCCACATACACCAGCACTGCCCCTCGCCTCCACATACCTAGCACTGCCAGGCCTCGCCTCCACATACACCAGCACTGCCCCTCGCCTCCACATACACTAGCACTGCCAGGCCTCGCCTCCACATACACCAGCACTGCCCCTCGCCTCCACATACACAGCACTGCCCCTCGCCTCCACATACACCAGCACTGCCCCTCGCCTCCACATACACCAGCACTGCCCCTCGCCTCCACATACACTAGCACTGCCAGGCCTCGCCTCCACATACACTAGCACTGCCCCTCGCCTCCACATACACCAGCACTGCCCCTCGCCTCCACATACACTAGCACTGCCAGGCCTCGCCTCCACATACACCAGCACTGCCTCGCCTCCACATACACCAGCACTGCCCCTCGCCTCCACATACACCAGCACTGCCCCTCGCCTCCACATACACTAGCACTGCCAGGCCTCGCCTCCACATACACCAGCACTGCCCCTCGCCTCCACATACACTATAGCACTACCAGGCCTCGCCTCCACATACACAGCACTGCCCCTCGCCTCCACATACACTAGCACTGCCCCTCGCCTCCACATACACCAGCACTGCCCCTCGCCTCCACATACACTAGCACTGCCAGGCCTCGCCTCCACATACACCAGCACTGCCAGGCCTCGCCTCCACATACACCAGCACTGCCCCTCGCCTCCACATACACCAGCACTGCCCGGCCTCGCCTACACATACACAGCACTGTAGCCAGCACTAGAATCTAATAATATAATAAAATATAAGTGTTTACTTACGATAATATTTGCATGAAGCGTTTGTCCTCTGTCCGCTGACTGCACTGACGACAAAATGGCCGCTCTGTTGATACTAGCCGAATGATGCTGTGACGTCACAGATGAGGGCAGCAATGCGCATTTCGTCCCTCGACCCTTAATCATTCCCTCGTATATATAATTGGCGAGACAATTTACTTATCATTTACTTATCTTAGTTAGCAAATAGGGGATATTTGGCTAAGATTTCTGGTAGCAGATCGTTTTGAATGAAATATTTAAACATCTCTGGAACATTTATTATAAAATTGTCTCTGAATTCAATTCAATTCAATTCAATTGAAGTCTTTTGGCACTCCATCACATAGTGACAGACGGTGTGCTTGTTGACCCAGTTTACATTTGGTTAGGTCTACATCAGCAGATAATTAGAAATCCCAGAGAGAGTTGAAACACAGTTTAAGCCGAACAGTAGTAACATCTAGAAGTCTGCTGATTTTATTGGATGATCCATAGATGTGTGGCTCCTCTTGCATGATAGTATGATGATAGATGGAATTACTGGTGTCAATTTCACTTTGCCTCAGATCTACAAGATCTTGTTGAAGTTCTCGGTGTACTGCTGCTCTCAGATTGCTCATTGACAATCCAAGGCTACACTCATACGTCTCCTTTAAAGGCAGATTCTTTGGCTAACTTATCAGCTCTATCATGCATTTGGAGGCCAACATGAGATGGAGACCACATGAAATGGACTCTGTTACCATCCTTAATAATTTTGTTGTATTTGTGCCTAGCTTCGGACACGAGCATGTTACAGTTATGTCTTAAAGAGTTGAGAGCATTTAAGGATGATAAGGAGTCACTTACAATTAATGTATCAAGTTTGGAGACTTGTACACATTTCAGTGCAAGGAGCAAGCAAATAGTTCAGTCTGAAAGGTAGAGGCCCAATTGTTTATACGGACTCCCCACTCAAAGTATAGGCCATCGCCCATTGTCAGAACAACTGCACTTCCAGTTGCACCCGTGGTGCGGTGTAGGGAACCATCAGTGTATATGATTTGAGAGAGAGAATGCTCTGTGGACAGAGCATCAATATGGCTTAAGGCGTTTAGCTTTGCCTCAAGACGAAGTTTGGGCTGATTTCTAATTTGCTTCTTGGGTGGAAAGGGAGGGATTAAAACTGGAAAGGGTGTAACCTCCCACGGTGCAGGAAAGTGCCGTTGTTGTTTCTCTTGGTACAAATCATGAACCTGATACATTCTGAGTTGAGTTCCAGTTTTTGTTATCCATTTGGAACAATGCTGATCTTCAATAAAGAAATTCTGGAGGGCTTCTGTGCAAGGACTAGGATGAGTTAGCCTAAGCATTTTAATACTAATTTGACAGTTAATTTCAGTAACACGATCAACAACGCTCGGAATATTAAGTTCCTTTCTCATATTAAGTATCTTTTGTTGTACGAGGGCAACCAAGGATTATCCTCAAGGCTTCGTTCTGCAATTTTTCAAGCCCTCCAAGCTTTCTTTCAGGCATCAAAACAAGCAGAGGTGCAGCATAATCCACTAAAGATCTGATGTATGCAAGGTACATCATTTTGACAATTCTGACATTGGCACCATAGCCTGAGTGATAACCTGCAACAGCCTTGAGAGCTCGGAGCCTCTCTTTATACTGACGACAGAGTCTGAATACAACAGGACTATACAGTGGCACCTCAAGGCCAAGGTATTTGAATCTGTTTACATAGTCAAGCTGGGAGCCATCAGACAATTGCATCTTGCGAACAGCTCCTCCCTGCCTGGGTGGGCGCCGATTTAGTATCTTTTTTTCTCTGCTGAGATAATTAAACCTAGGTCCTGACATGAGTCTAATACAGAGTTAAGAGTGTTCTGCATGTTAGCATACCCAGTGGTGTGTATCATTATATCATCAGCATACCCAGTGGTGTGTATCTATATCATCATCATACCCAGTTGTGTGTATCATTATATCATCAGCATACCCAGTTGTGTGTATCATTATATCATAGGCATACCCAGTTATGTGTATCATTATATCATCAGCATACACAGTGGTGTGTATCATTATATCATCGGCATACCCAGTTGTGTGTATCATTATATCATCAGCATACCCAGTGGTGTGTATCATTATATCATCGGCATACCCAGTTGTGTGTATCATTATATCATCAGCATACCCAGTTGTGTGTATCATTATATCATCAGCATACCCAGTGGTGTGTATCATTATATCATCAGCATAGCTATAATGATGTGGACGTTGGGTTTGCTCGGTACAGAGTTTAACAGCGTGTTTATTAAGGTATTAAATAAGGTAGGACTGAGGACACCTTCCTGTGAGGTACCTAGTTCGAAGTCTCTTGTTATCATTAATAATTTTGTTGTATTTGTGTCTAGCTTCAGACACGTGCATGTTACAGTATGTCTTAAAGAGTTGAGAGCAATTAAGGATGATAAAGAGTCACAATTAATGTATCAGTTTAGAGACTTGTACACATTTCAGTGCAAGAAGCAAGGAAATAGTTCGGATTGAAGGGGGTAGAGGCCCAGTTGTTTATACGGACTCCCCACTCATAAAATAAGCTTTTGATACAGTGCCACATAAAAGACTGATTAAAAGATAGAGGCTCACTATATTGTGGATTCTATATTAAGCTGAATTAGGGCATGGCTATACCAAAGGAATCAAAGATTTAGAATCAATGGGGTTAAGTCGCAACACATGGTTTTACACATGGCCGTTCATGTTTAACAAATTTGCTCTCTTTTTATTCCAGCATAGTTGAGGCAGTTGATAGTGGTAAGGATTGTGATGTTGTGTACCTTGACTTTAGCAAAGCTTTTGATACAGTGCCACATGAAACAATGTTGACCTTCAATAAAGACATTCTGGAAGGCTTCTGTGCAAGAGTTAGGATGAGCTAGCCTTAGCATTTTTATACCAATTTGACAGTTAATTTCAGTAACACGATAAACAACGCTCGGAATATTAAGTTCCTTCCTCATGTTAAGTATCTTTGTGGTACGAGGGGCATCCAAAGATTATCTTTAAGGCTTCGTTCTGCAAGTTTTCAAGCCCTTTAAGCTTTCTTTCAGTCATCAAGGCAAGCAGAGGTGCAGCATAATCCACTAAAGATCTGATGTATGCAAGGTACATCATTTTGACAATTGTAACATTGGCACCATAGCCTGAGTGATAACCTGCAACATCTCCAAGAGGGCTTATGGAGCCTCTCTTTATACTGACGACAGAGTTTGAATACAAAAGGACAATACAAGGCAAGTTTTAAGGTATTTGAATCTGTTAACATAGTCAAGCTGGGAGCCATCATACAGTTGCATCTTGTGAACAGCTCCTCCCTGCCTGGGTGGACACCCGTTTAGTATCTTTGTTTCCTCTGCTGAGATATGACTAAACCTAAGTCCTGACATGAGACTAATACAGAGTTAAGAGTGTTCTGCATGTTAGCATAACAAGTAGTGTGTATCATTATATCATCAGCATACCCAGTAGTGTGTATCATTTTATCATCATGTATGATGATACATGATACAAGGAGGTCTAAATTGATCGATCGAACGATCTAAATTGGGTACTGAAATATGGTCAAAAGATTGGGGGAGGCCGTTTAATACTGACAAATGTAAGGTTTAAAGGATAGGTAATGACGATAGATCGAGTTACAAGATATAAGCTAGATGCATGCATGGTGCTGAGATTATGAAGTCGAATTATGAAAGGGATCTGGGAGTTATGATTAGTAAGAATTTAAAACAAACAAAAATCAATGAATAAATGTTCGTAATAAGGCAAACAGAACACTGGGATTTATGTATTGAAACATTAGTAATAATTAAGATATCGGTTCATTGTTCTTCAGATATATCTTGCTCTGGGTAGGCTCCATTTAGATATATATGCACTTCACTTTTGGTCACAGTATATCCACATCATGGTTATAAATTTACTAGAATGCGTCCAGCGGAGGATAACAAAGTTAATACCCCAAAATAGAAACCTGTCATATGAAGAAAGATTGTCAAAGCGTAAATTACATTCTCTAGAAAGACAAAGAATTATAGCTAGGTGACATGTGGTTTATGTTTTTGTTGATGTGTTTCTATATTTTCATAAATAAAGCATGCTTAGTGTCTTATTCCAAGTTTTACGACAATTTTACAAGGTTTAAAATATAAAGCTCAATATATTTCAGCTTTTTTATACCGGAATTATACGTTAATATAACATTATAATAACGTAACGATGTCGTGGAAATAACGTCATATTGACGACATATAAATGTTATATTTATGTTATAAGAACGTAAATTGGATAGGTTTACATAAAGTAAACAAAAAAAACGAAATGTTGACTGAAAATTGTTTATTTTTATATATAAAGCATGAAAACATTATAATTCCATAGCATTCACTACTATTTTTAAATTTTTACATAAATCTTAAAAAACTGTGTCTCAAGAATACATGTTTTTAGTTATATCTTGGTTTTAAGAACGTCAGAAATACGTATTTATGTCAAATGTTAGAGTATTACCTTTGTGGCACCATTTAAAAACGTTCACAAACGTTCTGTGTTTGCTGGGATAGTTGTTGCCTATTATATTATTTAATAATCAACCCCAAGCTCAGTCTTAAATGCTCTTTGAGAAACATGAATCGTCTTACGTCTGGCAGGGAAGATACAAACAAGTGCACCTCGTGATGCGTTTCCCTACTATAAGGCAGTTTATTTAGCTCATTTTTGACCTCTGGTTTCCACTGAGGAACCCAGGGTCGTAACAAGAACAAATAAAAATAAAGATAAAAAAGGGGAAAACATGGCTGAAATAGCAGCACAAATACAGTTAGGTCGACAAACAGCATTGTTTAAGAAAACAGACATAGGTTGACAATAGAGGGGTAAGGTAGGTTACAGGGAATTTATTAGGTAGTGCTTCTTTTTTATCTTAAACTGGTTGAGAAGTACAGTCGTTAACATGGTTGGGAAGGTCATTCCACATTCTGGGTCCCTTCCTGTCCCTGATTTGTTGTGAGAACAAATCCACAAGGGCCGTGACGAGGATTCGAACCTACGTCCGGGAGCATCCCAGACGCTGCCTTAATCGACTGAGCTACGACATGGTCAAAAGAGTTGAAACCGAAGTTCTACTGAACTTACTGGATCCTGCAGTCTCTCTGAGACACAAACCAGGGTTTTACACAACTCCCCCATGCACTCGAGCTATGTCAATAGGCCGTTCTCCCTCTTCGCCCTTACTTCATTACACACAGAAATCACAATGGCGTGATGCATCAAATGAACAAATCCACAAGGGCCGTGACGAGGATTTGAACCTACGTCCGGGAGCATCCTAAACGCTGCCTTAATCGACTGAGCTACGACATGTGTAGCGCCTCAGCTCTGGTGCCTTTCGTTCAACTCCTACCCTCAGCTTGTACGCTGACACTAGCTACCTATCTCTCCAGGACCGCCGTGATCGCTACTGTCTTCGCTATCTTTCATGGTCCTTACAGCATCCTCACTCTCGCCTCTGTCGTACTTTGACTTTTACCCCTCCTGTAGTTCCTGTTCCTCTTCACCTCCTCCCTCTTTCTGTCCGTTTGTCTCGCTTACAAGATTCTCTTTCGGTTCGTATTACCAATGTTTCTCCTCGTATTGTTCCGTCCTTGCCCCCATGGAGGGTCCACCTTCCCAAATTTTGTACTTCCCTGACCCGCATCCCTAAAGCTTTTACACCCCCCTCCCCTACAGTTCTGAAACGCCTTTTCGTTGAGCACTTCTCTTTTCACTCCCACTCCGTTTCCATCTTCACCGATGGGACTAAGTCTGCTGACGGTGTGGGCTAATCTGTTATTTTTCCTGACCACACTTATGTGTCGCCTTCCTCTGGAGTCTAGCAACTTCACAACAGAACTTTATGCTATTCTCTATGCTCTTCGTCTCCTGCATTCTTGTTGTCAATCCTCCTTTGTGGAGTAGTTGACACTCGTAGTGCCCTCATGGCTTAGGGGTCCTTTAATCTGGTCCACCCGGTGGTCATCGATATTCAACTTTGGCTGTTTCTTATCTCCAGTAAATTTAAGTTGGTTCTATTCTGTCCATATCGTTCTCTTTAGTCTGTTGTTATTTTACTGTAGATTTGGGACCTGGCTCTCCAGTATTTTCCCCATGTATATTATTTGATCTCTCTAGTCTGCTTTCTAGTGATATCATTTGGAGAGCTTCGATACGATCCCAATAATATAACTGCTTTATCGTGTCTATATATGCCTATATATGTTCTCTGTATTTTCTCTATTTCAGCGATCTCTTGCTTTGAAGGGGGAAGTGAGTATCGAGCAGTACTTAAGATGGGGCAGCACAAGTGATTTGAATAGTACAACCATTGTGATGGTATCCCTGGATTTGAAAGTTCTCTTGACCCATCCTATCATTTTTCTGACTGAAGCAACATTTGCTATGTTATGGTCCCTAAATGTTAGGTCATCAGACATCATTATTCCCAGATCCTTTACATGCTGCTTTCCTACTATGGGCAGATTTGATTGTGTTTTGTACCCTGTATTTTGTTTAAGGTCCTCATTTTTACCATACCTGAGTACCTGGAATCTATCACTGTTAAATAACATGTTATATTCTGCTGCCCAGTCAAAAATTTATTAATATCTGCTTGTACTTTTTCAATGTCTTCAGCAGAGGTAATTTTTATGCTGATTTTTGTGTCATCTTCAAAGTATGATACGAAGCTGTGACTTGTATTTTTGTCAATATCTGATACGAGAATAAGGAAAAGCAGTGGGTACCCTGAGGTACAGAACTTTTAACCGAGCTTGGACTCAATTTTATTTAATTGAATGTTACTCATTGTATTCTGTTCGACAGAAAATTGAGTATCCACCTTCCTACTTTAGCAGTACAGTGGCACCTCGACTTACGATAATTTCAAGTTACAATATAAATTTGATCGGAAAATACGATTCGACTTACGATAGTGTCGTCGACTAACGATATTTGTTGATACACATTAGGGTCGACCGAGCGCATGGTTCCCTGCCAGCCAGAATAGTCACTGTTCTATTACAGATTCTGGTCACTTCTTCAAGAGAAAACTAGATAGTTTTCTTCGAGAACTGCTGGACCAACCGGGCTGTGGTGTATATGTGGGCCTGCGGGCTGCTCCAAACAGCAGCAATTTGAACCAGGCTTTCGCAAGCCAAACCTGGCCTCGGCTGGGTTTGGGGAGTAAAACTCCCAGAACACCATCAAGCAGATGTGTCCTTTCTGTAATCAAGCGGCTCCAGGGTAACAATCTCATTAGATGTTGAAATAAATCTCGTCCTAACCACACACTCAGACCTTAACAAAGCACTCGGAGAGTGCGAAAGACGGTGTAAATTTTTTACATAAATTTCACAAATACACAAGTGTGGGTTTTTATCATATCAGTTTTCCTCATGTGTGTCCATACAGGATTCTACATACCTGTACTCAGTAAAAGGTTGATGCATTTCTAAGTTATTGTAATACTGTGTGTGCTGTTATCTACCCATGACTTCCATTTGATAGTTCTGTAACTCAGGCAGTGTTAGTCTCCCAGGCTTGGTGCCTCTTTTCTTTATAATTACTATTTTTAGAAAATTTAGCAATATTACAAGTGAACATAGATGCATAACAATCTGACAGTGCATTCTTATTCTATTCTTTTAGTTACATCAAAATACTTTTGTGCATTATGAAAACAAAATTTGCTGGAGAAACATTATTCTAGGGATTTAAAGAGTGTATTGACCCAACCTGTCCTCTTAAAATGAACGTCGCTCTTGGCCGTTTGCCAGTATGGCTGATTTTGGACGTAATTTGAAATTAAAAAAAAATGAAAATAAATTTGGAAATTTTTTTTCAATAAGAGTAAGTTAAGGGTCCTCTGATAGGTTAGGTGGGCAGGAAATTCTCATAAAGTTTCAAAACGTTATGAAAAATGTTAATTTAGTGTCTTCTTATAACCTCTGCGCGTACGCCGGACGACTCAAATAGAAAACGGAACAGTACGTCACTTTTGTGAGTCGATTTCATTTCAAATTACGTCCAAATTTGGCCATAGTGCGCATACCAGCCAAAAGTGCCGTTATTTTAAGAGGACGGGTTGATTGACCACATAGGCAAATTTCCACAAAATTCCAAACTAATTGGACCATTATAAAAAAAACTACACCCAAGACCATAGGTAAGCACTGCAAACAAGTAGAGCAAACCCTATGGAACTGTTGATAGGTTAATAGAGTAAAACACAGAAACCACTATAATCATTGTTTACTGTGTAAGTAACTTACGTACCATAAAAACTGTGCAGCTTAAATGGTTAAAAGGATCAGCCCTCCTTAATGTTCAGTAAATGTCAACATGTCGCTGTATATTCACTGGCTATCACAAGAAGGCTGTCACTAATTACCACCAAAGCATCACACACAAGTATGGGTGAATGGACACAAAAAGCTGAGCTGTGAATGATGGTGAGGAGCATCGAGGTGGGATGTTTCCATGATGCGTGTCAACACCACCAGCTACCACTGATGACACAGTAGATGTCGCACGACACTACACTACAAATGGAAACAACAAAGACTTAACAATTTTGAAAGATTACAATACAAAAACTGACAGCAAATTACATTTTTAAAGTCAAGTGAAGACCTTGTTTCTCCAGTAACCAAACACAAATTAAAACACTGTTCACAAACAAAAACTGGATTTTTTATTATTAATGTTGATATTCCTTTCTATAAACAAATGAGGTCTTAATGGTCAACAGTGATAATTTTTTTAAACAAAAAAGTTATGAACATTATTTGAAAGCACAGTATCCCCTAGAGCCTACACTGAGGGACAGATACCAGCAGCCTCAATGTAAAACAAATACGCATACCTAAATTAGACCTAAATTGTTCATTATAGATAGTGCAATCAAGTTGTTACTGCTCACTCTCTCAAACTTATCAAATTAATTCGTGAATTTCTAAAAACTATAATATAAATATGCAAATCAATTTTAATTACACACTGCAAATGATTTGGCAGTAACCTCAATCATTACTTAACATAATAGTTCTCTGTATATTGAACATATTAGTTTGTACTAATAAATTTGGTATTGCAATGTTTTGACCACACACTGTATGCACCATTATTACAATGCTATTGGATCAAATATAACACTAAACTGTCAAAATGTGTTACCATCACAGTTGTGGTAAAATATCAAATAACAGTTGAGAGTTATAAAATGCACCACTCTTCATTTCCTAGTTGTTCATTTATCATGAAAGTAAAAAGTACTTCACCTTACATAGATTTAAAGCAATTATAAATGCAAAGAGTCATCACTTCCAAAAAGGAGAACTCTGGTAAAACAAACCACTGATTCAATATATGCAATAACAAATTGACTTGCACCGTAGCTGAATGCTTACCCGAGATTCTTGTGTTACGTAATATTTCAGTAAACACATTGCACCGAATATTTTCACCGTGACTGCAGAACATTTGCTCTGTCAAAGTATACAAGAATAATTCCAAAATGTCCTTTTTTTATTTCAGTAACTGCTAAAAAACAGGACATACAATACACTGCAAAAAAAATTCAAAATAAAAATAATAAGACTGCCACAAAAAAAAGAGAAGCATCTTTCAACAAGTATAATTAACATATAATTTGGGTTATATTAAATGTGTATGTGTGTGTGTGTGTGTGTGTGTGGTGTGTGTGTGTGTGTGTGTGTGCGCGCGTGTGCGTGTGTGTGTGTATGGTACTCTTTTAAAATATAACTTCCCTACTGAGTGATTACCATCACTAACATAGCACTGAAATATTTAACATAGTGACTTTTGGTACATTTGTGAGATGTGTTGGACTGTCCGACTACTTTCTACTGTAGGCTCTATATTTTATACATACAAATTTTAATGTTAAACTGACTATTTGTGACATCACCACTTTCCTATGGCGAAAGATATACTTAAATTAAAAGGACAGGTATTGAAGACACTGTATATGTAATCTGTATGTAGTTAATAATTAACTCAGAATATTGTAGATAATTATAACAGTAATAAATGGCCACACATGGATTTCTACAAAGCAACCTTAGTTGAGACTAATACCGGTATAAATTAATGTGCTGCATGCAATATTACGCTAAAGTTGACTTCATCAAATTGATGCAATGATCAGTCTGTTTGCAAGACAAACTGAATTTCACTAAATTAAAGCACTGTGGAAATACCATAGCCTAAGAACTTTCTCCAGATAGTTCAAGAGAAAAACCATCTTATTTTCTCTTTAAAATCTCTGGGTCATTGATGAGTCAACTGACATGACCAGATGACAGGCATCACAGACAACTGACATGTCCAGATGACAGGCATCACAGACAACTGACATGTCCAGATGACAGGCATCACAGACAACTGACATGTCCAGATGACAGACATCACAGACAACTGACATGTCCAGATGACAGGCATCACAGACAACTGACATGTCCAGATGACAGGCATCACAGTCAACTGACATGTCCAGATGACAGGCATCACAGACAACTGACATGTCCAGATGACAGGCATCACAGACAACTGACATGTCCAGATGACAGGCATCACAGACAACTGACATGTCCAGATGACAGGCATCACAGACAACTGACATGTCCAGATGACAGGCATCACAGACAACTGACATAGTTAGATGACAGACTTGCACTAACGACAGGATGCCTTGATGATAGGCATGTCCTGACAACAGGCACGTTCTGATGACACACATGATCTGACGACTGGCATGTTCTGACGACTGGCATGTTTAGACAACAGACATATTTAGACAACAGACATGTGCAGTTGACAGACATGTGCAGATGACGTGCTTCCATTTACTGTTATAACTCATCTTACTTGTACCCAAAGCAATATAACAAAACATACATGTTAAAATATTATATGAATACATGGAATCAAATATTAAGTACTGTACTATTAATAGGTGATGACAGAAAACTAGGTTGAATACAGACACTACGATAATGATCAAGTGAATATTAAAAAAAAACAAAGTTTACGATGAAATGATAAAGAAATAAAAACAATTGAAGAGAAAGATGAGATTCCAATGCTAAATTTAACTAGACATTAGTCAAAGAAAACGGGTTTAAAATTCAAACCAAGAAATAGGAAACTAAAGTCAATACTGTACAAATCTTGAGCTATTTACATGCACTACAATCAGTGTTTAGCACCAGCAATAAAACTATGGGAAGAGGAAATGCAAAATAAATAACAGATAAGTACAATAAACTATCACAAACTATTAAAAGTGAAGCTTTGGCTCATCCACAGAAAATCAATAACAACGAAATGGAAGATGACAGATGAGTATGGAAGCCACTCAACCTTCACGACCACTTAAGCCTGCACTATTATAACATATATAAAGCTCACAATATATACATAGAGAACAATCGCATCACTAGACTATTGAACTGCCGATCTTTTATAGACTGAATACACAAGTCTGTCCTCTCCATGGGGGACACTTAGACATTCACAATTTGGAGTTTAGCACTACAATTTAACACCGCACAAGGGGTGGGTTCAATTATATGGAAGATGGTGCACAGGATATTAACCAAAAACATTTTGGTGGTCAACATGCAAATACTGCACCACACTCCAAACCACTGTGCACTTCATTATGTACTGTAATTGTAATTTAAAACTGGGTGGACTATTTAGTACTGTAATAATGTTTGGGAAGGTGTTTTATTGAGCAAAGCGTATAAAAAATTAGACTTTTCAAGGTCCACAAATACAACTCTATTTTCTCTACATAAAGTTGAATTCATATGAACTACAGTAATTTGCTGAATGAGATTCTCAAGAATGCATTCACTATAAGACTGAATGCTGACCGCATGTACATGTGCCGACAAATGTATACACCGTACATGCAAGTGCTTTTATATCATACCTAACTGCCAAAACAGCAGTGCTAGGACAAGTAAACAAGGACTGGTTAGGCTCATTTCTGCCTATGTCTGCCAGTATTAAGAATTAATCAGCATATTTAGGTTAGGTCAGGTTTTAAGATCAAAAAAAAAAATTTAAATCGGTTTTGTTTGTTAAATTAGCGACATATCACTCCACAATATAAAATCTTAAAAGAAAATTACATATTTGATAAAATTTGGATTTTTTAGGCAACTCTGGCTGTTAGGTATGAGAAATATATGTAAGTGTGAACACAGATGTAAGGGTATAAGTGGGACAAGAGCAACGGTTCCTTTGGTGGGGGGAAGGTGAGGGGTGGGGATCTTTATGTGGAAGGTGGGGAGGAGGGGTAGTGAGAGGTAGGGGAGTTTGGGGGTTAGAGGTAAGGGGGTTTGGGGGGGAGGTTAGAGGTAGGGGGAGTTGGGGGGTTAGAGGTAGGGGAGTTTGGGGGGAGGGGTTAGAGGTAGGGGAGTTTGGGGGGAGGGGTTAGAGGTAGGGGAGTTTGGGGGGAGGGGTTAGAGGTAGGGGAGTTTGGGGGGAGGGGTTAGAGGTAGGGGAGTTTGGGGGGAGGGGTTAGAGGTAGGGGAGTTTGGGGGAGGGGTTAGAGGTAGGGGAGTTTGGGGGGAGGGGTTAGAGGTAGGGGAGTTTGGGGGAGGGGTTAGAGGTAGGGGAGTTTGGGGGGAGGGGTTAGAGGTAGGGGAGTTTGGGGGGAGGGGTTAGAGGTAGGGGAGTTTGGGGGGAGGGGTTAGAGGTAGGGGAGTTTGGGGGGAGGGGTTAGAGGTAGGGGAGTTTGGGGGGAGGTAGGGGAGTTTGGGTTGGGGGGGGGTAGAGGTAGGGGAGTTTGGGTTGGGGGGGGTAGAGGTAGGGGAGTTTGGGTTGGGGGGGGGAGTTTGCACAAGTGTGTGTGAATTTATGTAGTGTGTAAATTAATGCACGTGTGTGTGTAAATGAACCCCATTTGAGGATGAACACATGTACAGGTATGTATATACACACACACACACACGTGTGTGTCTGAATAAAACATTTAAATTTGAATCGTTTACATTATAAATGCAATTGTTCTCTATGAATGGGGAAATCATACATTCAGGTACTAGAAAAAAATGTGTTAGGCACACAAAACAAAAAAAAACAAAAATAGATATAAAGGCCAACCAATTACTAAATAACAAATAAATGCTACTATTGCATATTACAAACCTCCATTCAACTCACTCCATTCATTGGCTTATTTGGACGTACACAATTTTGGAAAGCCTAATTTTAAAGATACACAACCCACGTACTTGCGTTAAGAAGACGACAATAATACCCTAAACTTGCCGGACATCAATCTGGTTACATGTCACAACACACAGTTTTTGGCACACGTACTACACGCTACTCTCAACACAGTGAAACCTTCGCATTCTTCACCATTCGTTGTTGCTATTAACTTGACACTACTCTGCCTAAAATTCCTGGTAAAACTTTAAAATTAATTTGTCCCTTAAAATTTAGTGGATAATTTTATATAAAAGCTACAGCTAAAACACTTGAAAATTTGGCAGTGTAAATAGAGATCCATTTTTCATTGTTAAATTGATTATAAATATTACAATTCATTAATTTACAGACATCATCAATGGTTTGAAAGGGCAAAATTCAAATCTAAAATATCTGTAAATATTCAAGGGGTACATACAAATGTTTCAAGACATAAATGTTATAGTGCATCAATGGCTCCCTGATCATCTGTTGTTCTTGTTATCCCTTATTGCAAATCATCATTGCACAAAGGTAACTCTTTTCACTAAATGATAGTTCCCAAACAAATTATATGCTAATTTCTAGCTTTCAGCCTATCGTTTGATCTAAATAGATAGAACAGGTTTCACTGCATTTATAAACAGAAACATTGAAATTTTATGGCCACAACATTATTCTCACATTGATAACATTGTTACAAGCATTTTCAAGTTCAAGATAAATTGTTGGATATCATGCCCCTATTCCTTTGCCAGGTGTACCACTGACAATCATAACTGGAGCATAATTTGCATCTTTACAAACCAAATGAATTCATATTACTTAACTTGAATAAGACATCAGTAACTAGTTCATCATACTCACATTCTTAAACTCTGAGTCTAGGCATACTCACATGTCTAGTCCCGAGTACATTACTCATATATGGAGCCCAAAGTACGATCCTCACATATCTAGCCTCAAGTACAATACTCACACATCTACCCACGAATACATTGCTCAAATATCTAGCCTCAAGTAAAATGCTCACATATCAAGCCCCCAGTACATTACTGGCATATCTAGCCTCGAGTACAATACTCACATATATAACCCCAAGTACAAAAGTCACATTCTTAACTCTCAGTCTTAACTCACAGAACAAGTGTCACATTCAGGCCAACATTAACAAAGGCTTCGCCAAAAACAATTGTAAGTAATAGCACTGATGGTAGACTGCATATCCAAAGAAAGCTTTGAGTCACTAGAAGAAATGTTAAAATGCAAAGAGTCTAACCTTTGACTTGCTATGGAATTTGACAGCACACAAACACTCTAGGTGCTCTTAATCAAAATTGAACTGGTGACATCAAAATTGTATGTGTACCACTACAAAAATACACTAGAGTTTCATGAATGTCTAGGAAATGGTAAACGAAATGTCAAACAATACCTTTGAATGTTCTTGTGATGAGTGTAAGATGCAATTGAGCTTGTATTTTATAAATTTGTATGAGGTTTGACCAATGAATTATTCTAATTGAACTGGTCATTTTTATCATGTCTATACAAAATCACTAGAAATGCTGCACTGGAAAGATTAACTACTGCCATATATTCCAATGGGATGAGGAAAACTTGACTTTGAGATGATCCAGCAGACAGGTGCAAACTGTCAACCGGCTACAACCTTACAGTACAATAAAAAGAACTTACCGTTACATGTACTGAATACACAGTAATGTTTTATAAAGCTTCAACCTGCCTGCTCTCACAAAAACAGGAACTTTGGCAACAAACTGCATACTAACTTTCTCACACTATTCTTTGTGCAATTTCTTTATGATAATGAGTAAAATTCAAAAGCTTTTAAGATCACTGCACATGATACCGCAGTCCCTTCCTTGCTGGCTAACACGTACACACCAGAGTAATCCATACTAAAGCACTATGAGCCACACCTACAAGTATTAACTCCATAAGCATTTCACCCGAGTTGCAAACACACTTATGTGAATATGGTAAAAGTAGAATAACAAACCTATACCTTCCATTCACTGTATACGTGCTTGCCTCATTGGAAAAATGATAAATATAAATTACATGACAATTGTGTAAAAACTGGCAGTAGTTCAAATCATTTCTGCCTATCACTTAGTTAAAATATGGAAAGTGGGGGCTAATACATAGGGAATTATTAAGTGGAACTGTAAAAACAATGCCACTGTTAAAATATATTTATCACCAAAACCATAAATAGTACTAAATCTACTGAGGAAAGTATTTTTCCTACCTAGAAGGGAACTATAATATCAATACTTCACAGCCAACAGCTACCAGAGTATTTCCCGTACAGTAGCGTTGCCTAATTGAGATGGTCCACATAACTACTATTAGTGAAAAAATATGACTTACAAATGCTTAGCTGCAATCTTGTTACAGTAGACACAAGCTACAGCCAGTGCAAGATAAATGAGCTGCCCCAGTGTGGTAGGAAGTGAGGGGTACTGCTCAAGATAACCTGAGCAACTGTGCTTATTTCACATTCAAGCTGGTTTTCTGTCCAGTAAAACTCAGCACATAACTTATACCTCACATTAAATTTTGCTCAAGAATTCACTAAAGGCATTTTTCATACTTCTGTAATCTGTTCATGCGGATCAAGGTGACGACTTTCGGGACTTGATGAATCCGAGGACTGCTGCCTCCCATGGATTCCTGCATCTCCAACAGCACATTCAACTGTCACTACACTCTCTACACTACCACTACCTGTGTCCTGACTACCAGACCCACTACTGCTGCTCTGACTGCCTCCACTGTTGGTACTTATAGCAGCAGCAACAATGGGTGGAGCAGCAGCAGCAGCAGCAGCTTGACTTGTTTCACACGGTACAGCTTCATTAACAGGAGATTCTGGATTCTCTTCAACATCAGATATTGGATTGACAGTAACAGTTATGCCACCAGCTGTAAATCCACATTCATAACCTGATGATACAGAGTTGTCAAGTTCCTCATCAGAATCATGCTCGGTTCCAGGTTCTGATGGTTCTGAAAGGGGAGGTGGGGGTGGAAGTTCATCTGCTATTAAAGCTCCTTCCAATTGAGTGATATCAGACTCTTGAGGAGAATCTGAATCTTTTTCAGAACTGCCATGAATACTGCCAGGTTGGCCAGCAGTGCTCCCTGATGATGATGAACCCATATTTGCAAGGTTTAACAGTTCATCTAAACCTTCAACCTCTGGCGGGGCCACCAATGGTGGCGGCGGTGGAGTGTCTTCACAAAGGGTGCTGGTTCGTGGCATAAGTGGCGATGCCTCGGGTAAAGGTGGAGGAAGGTCATTTGTAAAAGCACTATCATCTTCATCCATTACTGGAGGGGGTGGTGGAGGTAAATCACTGCACATTCCAGATGATGTGTCATGTTCTATAATGCTAGCAGTCTGCACTAGTGGTGTACTTTCCTGGTCAACACCATTATTCAAGCTGTCTAACATATAAAGTGGATTGACAGTTTCTTGCGGCTGATTTTCTGTTTCTTCTATTAATAAAGGTGCAGGAAGATCTACTGAACCAAGACTACTAAATGCCACAGGAGATGATTCTCTTTCTGGACTGGGTGGTTCAGGTGGCAATGCTTCAATCTCTTCCAATGATGAAACAATTACATTACGATTCTCATTAAGTGTTGAAAAGGATTGTCCATGCACAATTCCTTCTATGGGGAATGCTGTTTCCTTAACTCCACTTTGGACCAATTGCTGGGAAGCTTCTATATCTTGACTTTCCTGAAGAGTAATTGAATTTTCCATATGAGATGAACATGGCTGTTGAGCAAAATGTCTCGTCTCAGTTGGAGAAACTTGTTTATCATTACTCTCTTCCTGCTGAGGTGAAGATTCTGTATACGAGTCGGCTAATAGCACAGATGATTTCCTTTCTTCACTGGCTAATGATGGTGGTGACATGTCTACTACTGAACTTGGTATAGGGAATACCATAGGTTGACCTGCTTGTCCCATTGAGCTCATTCCCTCTGGTAAAAATGAATTCTGATCAGCAGTTCTTGTTGATGGAGAAGAGGCTCCATCTGAAACTTTGTCCAAGGGTAAGAACTCAATATCTGGGCTTGGACTCCTTGTCAGTGGTGGGGTTTCTCCATCTGGGCTTGGTGGCACTGGTGGAGGCCCTTCTGGACTCCAGGGCACTGGTGGAGGACCCTCTGGACCCAACGGCACTGGTGGAGAACCTTCTGGGCTCTGGGACACTGGTGGAGGAACTTCTGGGGCCTGTGGCACCGGTGGAGGACCTTCTGGGCTCTGCGGCACTGGTGGAGGAACTTCTGGGGCCTGTGGCACTGGTGGAGGACCTTCTGGGCTCTGCGGCACTGGTGGAGGAACTTCTGGGGCCTGTGGCACCGGTGGAGGACCTTCTGGGCTCTGCGGCACCGGTGGAGGACCTTCTGGGCTCTGCGGCACCGGTGGAGGACCTTCTGGGTTCTGCGGCACCGGTGGAGGACCTTCTGGGCTCTGCGGCACTGGTGGAGGACCTTCTGGGCTCTGCGGCACTGGTGGAGGACCTTCTGGGCTCTGCGGCACTGGTGGAGGACCTTCTGGGCTCTGCGGCACTGGTGGAGGACCTTCTGGGCTCTGCCGCACTGGTGGAGGACCTTCTGGGCTCTGCGGTACTGGTGGAGGACCTTCTGGACTTTGCCTTGGCAGAAGGGATTCTTCATCTCGAGAGACTAATAATTGAGGGGATCCATTTGGACTTTTCACCAAGGGTGGAGATTCCATGTCAGGACTTGGACTTTTCATCAGTGGTGGAGTTTCTTTATCTGGGCTCTGCAACACTGGTGGAGATCCTTTATCTGGACTCTCCATCAATGGTGGAGAACCCTTATCTGGACTCTCCATCAAAGGCGGAGATCCCGTATCTGAACTGTCTGATAATGGAGGAGTTCCTGTATCCAGACTTATCAGTGGTGGAGTTCTTTGATATGGACTCTTCACCAATGGGGGAGAACCCTTATCAGGGCTCTTCACCAATGGGGGAGAACCCTTATCAGGACTTTTCACCAATGGGGGAGAACCCTTATCAGGACTTTTCACCAATGGGGAGAACCCTTATCAGGACTTTTCATCAAAGGTGGAGAACCCTTATCAGGACTTTTCATCAAAGGTGGAGAACCCTTATCAGGACTTTTCATCAAAGGTGGAGCACCCTTATCAGGACTCTTCACCAATGGAGGAGAACCCTTATCTGGACTATTTATCAATGATGGAGATCCTCTAGGACTCTTCATTACTGGTGGGGAACCTGTAGGACTCTTCATTTGTGGGGGTGATCCTTTGGGACTCTTTGTAGTAGGTGAGGATCCTTTAGCACTTTTAACTAATGGTGGAGATCCCTTAGGACTCTTTATTGCTGGTGGAGATTCATTTAGTCTTTTCCCTGATGAAACTGAAGCTTTATCAGGACTCTTCAGTGGTGAAGGAGATTTATTTTCCAGATAAGGTAAGTGAGGACTTTCTGTCTTTTTCAAAGGCAATTTAAAATCTCGATCTTTAACCAAGCTTTCTTTTGTCAGAGTATCTTGTAAATCTTTATCATTTATGGGAGGTGGATAATTATCCAAGTCACTCTCTAAAAGACCAATGACCCTAGGACGCCTTTCCTCTTCTACTGGACTCTTGGCTTTGGCTAATTTCTTCTCTGGACTTGTGTTTCCTTTCTGTACAACTGCATACAATGGAGTTACTTGGTTAGTTTCCTTAACAGGCTTATCAATTTTTTCATAAGGAGGATAATTCTCTTGGGCGTCATAGTCATGTACAAATTCATATGTACTTTCATTTACAACTTTCTTAACTACTTCATAACCAGGTTCGGCATCACCATCACTCGATCGCCGACTTGTAAACTTGAGCTGCTCATAATTTGGGTCGTGCTCTGAGGTGGTTCGTATGTGATGGATAGCACCTTGTAGTTCTTCATATCCAGGATCCCCAAATTCACTTGTGGGCTTTCCTTTAACAATTTCATATCCAGGGTCAGAAACTTCTGCCCTGTGATGAATTACACTTTCATAGCCAGGTTCATCTTCCTCTTGATTTTTATCATGGGAAACTGTTTCATAACCTGGTTCTAAACTTTCCAATTTAGCTTCACCTGTGACTGTTTCATATCCTGGCTCATATTCTCTGTGCTTCAGAGTCTCATAACCAGGCTCTGAATCAACGTCTGATGTTTGTTTTACCGTTTCATATCCAGGATAATTTTCTTCGGGTCTTTCAACACTCGCATATGGAGGTTCAGAATTTTTCACCGTTTCATACCCAGGATCAGATCCTCCTGAATAGAAGTTAGTGGGGAGTTGAGGTATTGTTTCATAATTGGGATTGGGTAGTGTTGGCTGAGGATGCTGTGTAGTACTTCCCCACACACCTGCCTTCTCATATGACTTGGCTCGACTAATTGATGAAATCACTTCGTGGTTGCGTGTTTCTACTAGGCTGCGGGTCATTGCTCCTAGATCTACTGACTGACGTGGGGTTGTTGGAGGAGATGACGCATGGGATCCCCAACGAGCACCCCCAATATCAACAGATCCTCTTCGTGATGATGAAACACTGCCAGCATCACTTTCACCACCCCCACCAGAACTGTCCCCGCGGGAATGTCCTGGGCGCTGCTTCTTCATTACCTATAAAAAACATAATTAAAAGAATATTTAAATCTTAATGAGTACAAATAAAAGGTTAAACATGAAGAATTATTTACATTTGTGATGCCTTAGATTCATCTAAATTTTACAAACAAAAATTAATCCCTGACTATTTAGAAGGGAATAAATTACATAACGTATTCATTGGGCAGACACACGGCTACTATGAGTTCAACCCAACAAGTGACTGCATAAGGCAAGTTGACTATAAAAATCAGAAAAAACTAAACAAAATTTGGGAGTGGAGATAATCTTCATGATCGCACTCAGTGAGCGCAGGCATGATGGGCCCATTCATAAACCCACAAAGGGAATACCAGGGCTTGAAGGAAGCTACCAAGCAGAAACCCCAGACACTGGGGCCACTCACCAGAAGAACAGCTACAAAACACAGCCAAAACAACAAGGCTATGAATGCCAACTGTGATGCGCCATATAAACAAACACATGAACCCCAGTGTATCCCAACACAACCAAAACAATGCCCCCAGCCAAGGAACTAAACTGCCCCAGTGGCCTGGCCTCTCAGGAATGAATTCTCAAATGCAGTAGAGTACATAGCTGACTGTGCACTGGCAGGGCTAGCAGGCACCCAGGGCAGAAAACTGAAGCACAACAGCAGCCAATCTAACACAACAAGCCGGTGATAAAACACGCATGAGAAGCTAATACAGGGGTACCTCAGTTCACGAATTAAATCCATTTCGAGAGACGGCTCGTAAACCTAAAATTCATAAACCGAAGTGAATTTCCCCATTGGAAATAATGGAAAATTAATTAACCCGTTCCAGACGCCCCAAAAACAGCATTGAATGTAATGAAACACCATTTTCTGGGTGAGATCCGGAGGCTCTCCGGAGCTTACTAGGCTGATATGCTAATGTCAGACTTTGGCATCAGTCATGTGTATGGAGTTCAATGGGCCTACCGGGGACCATGAGCCAGAACCTGGCCCCCTCAGATGAGGTAAGGGGAGCAATGTTCTATTGAAACCCCCGAGTGGTTGGAAGCATTCTATGTCTGACATCGACCGGGTCAGGCACCCAGAAAGGTAAGCATCCTAAAACAAACCCTATTCTGGTGAAAATATTGCTACCAAAAGCCGAACAAATGGACAGAGCTCCCCTAAACGAAACGAGCAAATGATCATGACGTCACACGCCATCACGCCGCTGTCTGCACAGCTCCCCCCCTCCCTGGGAGGGGGAAGGGGAAGTCCCAGACCCCACACGCCAGCTATCCACCCTTTAGTTCTTAGGCTTAATGTCAAACACATGAAAAACCGCCGACCGGAGGGAGGGAGGGAGGGAAGGATGCCGGGGAACCTCCGGGTCTCGCCAAGAAAATGGAGTTTCATTACATTCAACGCTGGTTTTCTGGGGGGTGCCCCTTTGGCTCTCCGGCGCTAACTACTCACAGAGAAAAAACATAGGGACTTACCCGGGAGGCAGTCGCTGCTCACAACTCAACTCAAAGTCGAGTCAACTTGCTGCAACCGCCGACCCAAAGCGACACAGGCTCGACTAGGCCCAGGGACGTTCACAAGGTAACGAGCAGCCAGGACCCTGTTCGACCTCCAAAAACCCCGTGCCCGAGTGTCAGCCCACAACATGTTGCCAAAGACAGCAGCAAGAGCAACGAACTTACGAACGTCATGGGCACGGGGATAGACTGCAGGCTGGCTAGCCTTAATAATTCTGTGGTTGACCTGGGAGACCCGCACCTGCGAACAGGGAAGAAGGGAAACCGGATCAACCCAAAGCGCATCCCCGGACACAGAACCCGTGGCGCGCAAATAACGGCGAAGGGCCGCAACCGGACACAAAACATGATGCACCCTGGCCTAACCAACCAAGCATCCACAACCCAGGGACCCCTCCGGAAAGCAGCAGTCTCATTCTTCACCAGAAAAGAAGGAGACAGCTGCAAACGAACAAACCATCACGGAGACCGAAAGAGTAGAAACCCCAGCGAAGGAGGAGAGCATGAAACTCACCAACCCGACCCCCAGAGACCAATGCCAACAGAAAAATAGCCTTGGAGAAACAATCCTGATCCGAAGGGGCCACAACAAACCGAGGAGAAGAATGATAAGAGAGCACTCTGTCCAATGACCAGGACGGCTCAGACGACGCATGAGCAGGCCGGAGGTGAAACAACACCCGAGACAGCTTGCGAAACGGTGCAGAAGTAACATCAATACCGAAAGCAAACTGAAGCGGCTCCGCCAGCGTTGCACGATACAAGGCGACAGTGTTAGGCCTAAGGTAACAGTCCGGGAATAACCAAGAGAGAAAGGACACCACCACCCTAACAAAGTGAAGTACAATGACGAAGACGCAGGAAGAAATGGAAGGACCGCCAGGAAACTTTGTACTGCCGCCGAAATGAAAACCGTAGGTGGGACACTAACAAGGAAGTCATCTGATCACCATAAAGATGATGATGAACTCAAGTAAAAAATACCATTCGCGAAGACTCGAGGAGGAGATCGAACCAGCCACGTAACGTTCTGGTTCGATCTGCTGGAAAAGGCGGAGTCGCAGGAAAACCTCCGGGTTCAGACACCGAGCAAGCAGCGCCTGAAACCATGGCTGGGCCGGCCACCACGGGGCCAAGAGGATAACTCTTCCCTGGTAAGTCTCCAAGCGAGTTAGGACCTCGAGCAACAGCTGAACCGGGGGAAATTGGTACAGGAACCCCCACCTCGACCAGTCCTGCCGAAAGGCATCGACCCCGACAGCCACGCAATCGGGGAAGGGCACCACATACAGGGGAAGGGCACCACATACAGGGGAAGGCGCCGAGACCACGCTGGTGTGAAGCGGTCCACCTCGAGGCAACCGAACGTCCGGCAAAGCCAACTGAAGGAGTCGGCGTCGACCGTCCATTCCGTGGAGAGAGGAATGAAACGGGACAGGCCATTGGCCAAGACGTTGCACACTCCCCACACGTGAACGGCCAGGAGAGCCAAACCCCAAGAACTCAGCAGACAAGTCACCCGAAGCGACCAAAGAGCCAAGGATCGCATCGAAGCAAAAGGACCGAATAAGCAAAACAGTGCAGCCTCGGGGCTTCCGGGTAGGCAATCAACCAAGCGCATTACAGCAACCTATACCTAGCATGCAACGCCTGAGCTGCCTGCACCCGGACAGTTATCAGTGGACTGGGTGAACTGAGTCACTAACAAGTAACAAAACTTGCAAGACTCTGGGTCAAAGGTGTTACCAACCCAACAGGCAGCATGACGGAGGGAAAAACAGTGATAGTCACCCTGAGACAAAGGAACAGAGCAACCTTCAAACTCGCACAAGGCGAGAAGGAACCCAGGAATCACATCCATCGAACCCCTTGTGCCACCATGGGGTTTCTCAGGGGCCCTTAGACTAGTATCGCTAGGGGAAGCCCAGGCAGGGTACTGTGAACCAGCACCCAAGTCTACCAAACAAACTTCTAAAAGTTGAACCCCACAGAACATGTCCACTCACGGGGGCCTAGCAGGGGATATCACCAAGACCCCAGATATATATATAAGGAGATACAGGGGCAACCAACCGAAGGCAGACCCCCACCAGGCAGAAGACAAAAATAAAAGAAAACCTCGCAAGAGGACAACGTACCCAGGAGGAACAGAGCCGGCCACTATAAGAGGTGATAACTAGCTGTGCAGTATCCTGCACCCATACCATTACAAATTACCCCTTACCCCAAGGTAAACACGGGAGGAGGAAACCCTCCAGCACACTTAGGACGGTCAATTACCGAGCAGGAAAAGACCAAGCAAAGGTAAACCCCAAGGAGACTTGTGGAATTACCAAGGGCTGTACTTACAGGGAAATTAGGAAAGGGAACCCTAAGTGCATGCAGCCCAAGTACCTGTGAAGACTACTCCCAACACATACACCACCCTGAAGACAGCGCCAGACACAAGGCACAGCACTGAACACAAGAATCAGGAGCTGGAGTCACACGACCAATGCTTAGACACATCAGCCGAGAAGCGAAGGTGTCGGTAGCCGGCGTGAGGGGTCTGGGGCTCCCCCTTCCCCCTCCCGGGAAGGGAGGGAGCTGCACAGACAGCGGTGACGTCATGTGGTGACATCATGCCCATTTGCTCGTTTCCTTTGGGGAGTTCTGTCCACTCAATTGACTTTCAGTAGTAGTTTCAACCAAAACAGGAGTTTGTTTTGGGATGCTTACCTTTCTGGGTGCCTGACCCGGTCAATGGCAGACATAGAATGCTCCAAATCACATGTGCAACTCTATATAGGCCACTGATCCTCGTACCTCTCTAGAGGGGGCCAGGTTCTGGTTTGTGGTCCCAAGGAAGGCTTAAGAACTCCATTTACATTGACTGATGCCAAAGTCTAATACAATGGGGCCTCGACTTATGATAATATCCGTTCCCAGAGACGGATCGTAACTCGAAATATCGTAAGTCGAAGCGATTTTTCCCATAAGAAATAAAGGGAATTGAATTAATCCGTTCCCCACCCTCCAAAATATTAACATACAAACACATTTTATACTGAATACAATGTTTTTTCTAACTACAATACAGTACCTAAGTTGATCTTACCTTTATGGCATATGGAAGATGGTGATGAGTTGGGAGGAGGAGAGTTGTTACTGTTTGGAAGAGGAGTCCCCTTCCATTATCACATCAGGCAGTGATGTTTTCTCTCTCCTACGTTTTGCCTGAATACCACTAGGACCTGGTTGTGGTTCAGTGCTTGTTTGTCTCACTACAAATTTGTCAAGAGACATTTGTTTTTCCCTTCGTTTTAACATTTGTCTGTAATGATGCATCAGTGTCATTGAATAGGTTAAGGCAACGACCTACTGCAGCTTGATTTGGGCGAGTCGTTTCAGCAAAGGTTTGCAATTTTTCCCATGCTGCACATATTTTCTTAATTGTTGAGGAAGTGATGTTTCCCTCAGGATAGCTGGAACTCGTGGGATGAATTTCATCCAGTAAACCGAATGATTAGACATTCTGTACTCTTGTTTCTGCTCTATGCTCATCCTTACATGGGTTTTCATATGTTGAGCCTTACCACTGACTTTCCTGGGACTCATGGCGTGATATATAATAATTACTTTAATGTTCAAAATGCAAAAATCACCACAAACGCGGAATTTCTTATAGGCGCGATCGTCACTAAGCGGGCAGCTGTAGTAAACTGAGGCAGGTCGGCCGTGTGACTGGGAACCACGTGCTCGGTCGACCCGAATGTGTACCAACAAATATCAGAAGTCGACGACACCATCGGA
>NC_091165.1:34720941-34949242 GCF_040958095.1 Procambarus clarkii | reverse complement strand
TAAAAGTGTGAAAATAAACTCGAGTAAATTTTTTTTAACTACTCTCGACAGTGAAGAAAAACAAATATTCAGACGATTTGTGTTAGAATCATTAATCTTACACTTTCGGTCATATTCAACACAAATATACAGACACACACACACACACATTCCTGTTGCTGTAGCAGGTGAAGAATTACACACACAGATCACAATAACGTGATGCATCAAATGAACAAATCCACAAGGGCCGTGACGAGGATTCGAACCTGCATCCGGGAGCATCCCAGACACTGCCTTAATCGACTGAGCTACAACAGGGTAAAAGGGTTGAAACCAATGGATGGATGTAGCACCTGTAGCACCTGCTACAAGGATGTAGCAGGTGCTCAATTGTCAAAAGTGAAAAATTTGGTTTGTCTTCCGAATGCACCATATCAGTAAATTTTTTAATAATCTTTTAAAAATAGTAAATGCCACTATTTTTGCAAAATTATTACAAGATCTATTATTCTAATAAGGGTTTGATAAAATACAGTAGACTACCTACTGGTTTTACCTGTAATAAGGTTTGATACAGATGATTATGGATATATTTATATGCTCTTATTGTTAAGAAGTAATTTTTTAAAGAGTATTTTGTAATGAGCAGATGTAATTGTAAGATGTAATTGTGTCTGACACTGATAAAATTATAAACCATTGTAAACAATTTGTTCACTTTCAAAACTTAGGCATATATATATATGCATATAAAAAAAAACAAGTAAATGTAAATAATTTTACCTTGCACCTAGATCCACCGAGCCTGTATGGCGCGCGTTTCAGTACTTCGGAAATCTAGAACTATCTAGAATCTCTAATCTGCAATGAAACAATACATATTATTGCACTTACCAAAACATGGATGAATGTAGAAAATACAGAACTATTGGCTGAATATCAAATAAATGGATTTAATCTATTTCACACAGATAGATATATTAGACCGTGTATGTTAGGTAATACCTAACATACACGCCTCCACACACACTACATTTGAAATGTAGTCTCGAAAAGACTACATTTCAACAAAAACGTGCCACAGACCAGTCACAAGACTGAACCTCGTCGAGGCCAAACGTCTAAATGAGAGCATGAAAGAGAAAGAAATAATTTTTTAACATCAGGTATCGTACACACACTGAATGCACCTGCAGACACACAACAAGCACTATCAATATAGCAAAGATTACTCCATAAAAAAATAATTAAATTATTGACCAACATGAGAGAGGGCTAGCCAACATGAGAGGGTTGTGTTGATTGCCTGAAAATATTTAAATTGTTTAATGTATTGAATGGCATTTTTCAAGTTACAACATTTTTTAAATTACTGAACTAGGTTCTAGGCTTTGCTAGGCTTAATTCAATTATTACAGATGAGCCTAACCTAGCCTAGAACCCAGCGGGTTTTTTTCCTATTGGAGAGTGTTGTACATGCTGCTATGGCGGTGTGTCCACTCACAAGATTAGTGGCTCTGCCCAATAAACTCGCCCCCTCGTGGCAAAATTTAAAAAAATTTAGAACCTAGTTCAGTAATTTAAAAAATGTAACTTGAAAAATGCCATTCAATACATTAAACAATTTAAATAATTTCAGGCAATCAACACAACCTTCTCATGTTGGCTAACCCTCAGCAGTGCTCAGGCCCCTGTGCCCAGGCCCTGGGGCCTGAGTCCTCAGTTCCATACACTAGCACTGCCAGGCCTCGCCTCCACATACACCAGCACTGCCCCTCGCCTCCACATACCTAGCACTGCCAGGCCTCGCCTCCACATACACCAGCACTGCCCCTCGCCTCCACATACACTAGCACTGCCAGGCCTCGCCTCCACATACACCAGCACTGCCCCTCGCCTCCACATACACAGCACTGCCCCTCGCCTCCACATACACCAGCACTGCCCCTCGCCTCCACATACACCAGCACTGCCCCTCGCCTCCACATACACTAGCACTGCCAGGCCTCGCCTCCACATACACTAGCACTGCCCCTCGCCTCCACATACACCAGCACTGCCCCTCGCCTCCACATACACTAGCACTGCCAGGCCTCGCCTCCACATACACCAGCACTGCCTCGCCTCCACATACACCAGCACTGCCCCTCGCCTCCACATACACCAGCACTGCCCCTCGCCTCCACATACACTAGCACTGCCAGGCCTCGCCTCCACATACACCAGCACTGCCCCTCGCCTCCACATACACTATAGCACTACCAGGCCTCGCCTCCACATACACAGCACTGCCCCTCGCCTCCACATACACTAGCACTGCCCCTCGCCTCCACATACACCAGCACTGCCCCTCGCCTCCACATACACTAGCACTGCCAGGCCTCGCCTCCACATACACCAGCACTGCCAGGCCTCGCCTCCACATACACCAGCACTGCCCCTCGCCTCCACATACACCAGCACTGCCCGGCCTCGCCTACACATACACAGCACTGTAGCCAGCACTAGAATCTAATAATATAATAAAATATAAGTGTTTACTTACGATAATATTTGCATGAAGCGTTTGTCCTCTGTCCGCTGACTGCACTGACGACAAAATGGCCCGCTCTGTTGATACTAGCACGAATGATGCTGTGACGTCACAGATGAGGGCAGCAATGCGCATTTCGTCCCTCGACCCTTAATCATTCCCTCGTATATATAATTGGCGAGACAATTTACTTATCATTTACTTATCTTAGTTAGCAAATAGGGGATATTTGGCTAAGATTTCTGGTAGCAGATCGTTTTGAATGAAATATTTAAACATCTCTGAACATTTATTATAAAATTGTCTCTGAATTCAATTCAATTCAATTCAATTGAAGTCTTTTGGCACTCCATCACATAGTGACAGACGGTGTGCTTGTTGACCCAGTTTACATTTGGTTAGGTCTACATCAGCAGATAATTAGAAATCCCAGAGAGAGTTGAAACACAGTTTAAGCCGAACAGTAGTAACATCTAGAAGTCTGCTGATTTTATTGGATGATCCATAGATGTGTGGCTCCTCTTGCATGATAGTATGATGATAGATGGAATTACTGGTGTCAATTTCACTTTGCCTCAGATCTACAAGATCTTGTTGAAGTTCTCGGTGTACTGCTGCTCTCAGATTGCTCATTGACAATCCAAGGCTACACTCATACGTCTCCTTTAAAGGCAGATTCTTTGGCTAACTTATCAGCTCTATCATGCATTTTGGAGGCCAACATGAGATGGAGACCACATAAAATGGACTCTGTTACCATCCTTAATAATTTTGTTGTATTTGTGCCTAGCTTCGGACACGAGCATGTTACAGTTATGTCTTAAAGAGTTGAGAGCATTTAAGGATGATAAGGAGTCACTTACAATTAATGTATCAAGCTTGGAGACTTGTACACATTCAGTGCAAGGAGCAAGCAAATAGTTCAGTTCTGAAAGGTAGAGGCCCCAATTGTTTATACGGACTCCCCACTCAAAGTATAGGCCATCGCCCATTGTCAGAACAACTGCACTTCCAGTTGCACCCGTGGTGCGGTGTAGGGAACCATCAGTGTATATGATTTGAGAGAGAGAATTCTCTGTGGACAGAGCATCAATATGGCTTAAGGCGTTTAGCTTTGCCTCAAGACGAAGTTTGGGCTGATTTTCTAATTTGCTTCTTGGGTGGAAAGGGAGGGATTAAAACTGGAAAGGGTGTAACCTCCCACGGTGCAGGAAAGTGCCGTGGTTTGTTTTCTCTTGGTACAAATCATGAAGCTGATACATTCTGAGTTGAGTTCCAGTTTTTGTTATCCATTTGGAACAATGCTGATCTTCAATAAAGAAATTCTGGAGGGCTTCTGTGCAAGGACTAGGATGAGTTAGCCTAAGCATTTTAATACTAATTTGACAGTTAATTTCAGTAACACGATCAACAACGCTCGGAATATTAAGTTCCTTTCTCATATTAAGTATCTTTTGTTGTACGAGGGCAACCAAGGATTATCCTCAAGGCTTCGTTCTGCAATTTTTCAAGCCCTCCAAGCTTTCTTTCAGGCATCAAAACAAGCAGAGGTGCAGCATAATCCACTAAAGATCTGATGTATGCAAGGTACATCATTTTGACATTCTGACATTGGCACCATAGCCTGAGTGATAACCTGCAACAGCCTTGAGAGCTCGGAGCCTCTCTTTATACTGACGACAGAGTCTGAATACACAGGACCTATACAGTGGCACCTCAAGGCCAAGGTATTTGAATCTGTTTACATAGTCAAGCTGGGAGCCATCAGGCAATTGCATCTTGCGAACAGCTCCTCCCTGCCTGGGTGGGCGCCGATTTAGTATCTTTATTTTCTCTGCTGAGATAATTAAACCTAGGTCCTGACATGAGTCTATACAGAGTTAAGAGTGTTCTGCATGTTAGCATACCCAGTGGTGTGTATCATTATATCATCAGCATACCCAGTGGTGTGTATCTATATCATCATCATACCCAGTTGTGTGTATCATTATATCATCAGCATACCCAGTTGTGTGTATCATTATATCATAGGCATACCCAGTTATGTGTATCATTATATCATCAGCATACACAGTGGTGTGTATCATTATATCATCGGCATACCCAGTTGTGTGTATCATTATATCATCAGCATACCAGTGGTGTGTATCATTATATCATCGGCTATACCCAGTTGTGTGTATCATTATATCATCAGCATACCCAGTTGTGTGTATCATTATATCATCAGCATACCCAGTGGTGTGTATCATTATATCATCAGCATAGCTATAATGATGTGGACGTTGGGTTTGCTCGGTACAGAGTTTAACAGCGTGTTATTAAGGTATTAAATAAGGTAGGACTGAGGACACCTTCCTGTGAGGTACCTAGTTCGAAGTCTCTTGTTATCATTAATAATTTTGTTGTATTTGTGTCTAGCTTCAGACACGTGCATGTTACAGTATGTCTTAAAGAGTTGAGAGCAATTAAGGATGATAAAGAGTCACAATTAATGTATCAGTTTAGAGACTTGTACACATTTCAGTGCAAGAAGCAAGGATAATAGTTCGGATTGAAGGGGGTAGAGGCCCAGTTGTTTATACGGACTCCCCACTCATAAAATAAGCTTTTGATACAGTGCCACATAAAAGACTGATTAAAAGATAGAGGCTCACTATATTGTGGATTCTATATTAAGCTGAATTAGGGCATGGCTATACCAAAGGAATCAAAGATTTAGAATCAATGGGGTTAAGTCGCAACACATGGTTTTACACATGGCCGTTCATGTTTAACAAATTTGCTCTCTTTTTATTCCAGCATAGTTGAGGCAGTTGATAGTGGTAAGGATTGTGATGTTGTGTACCTTGACTTTAGCAAAGCTTTTGATACAGTGCCACATGAAACAATGTTGACCTTCAATAAAGACATTCTGGAAGGCTTCTGTGCAAGAGTTAGGATGAGCTAGCCTTAGCATTTTTATACCAATTTGACAGTTAATTTCAGTAACACGATAAACAACGCTCGGAATATTAAGTTCCTTCCTCATGTTAAGTATCTTTGTGGTACGAGGGGCATCCAAAGATTATCTTTAAGGCTTCGTTCTGCAAGTTTTCAAGCCCTTTAAGCTTTCTTTCAGTCATCAAGGCAAGCAGAGGTGCAGCATAATCCACTAAAGATCTGATGTATGCAAGGTACATCATTTTGACAATTGTAACATTGGCACCATAGCCTGAGTGATACCTGCAACATCTCCAAGAGGGCTTATGGAGCCTCTCTTTATACTGACGACAGAGTTTGAATACAAAAGGACAATACAAGGCAAGTTTTAAGGGTATTTGAATCTGTTAACATAGTCAAGCTGGGAGCCATCATACAGTTGCATCTTGTGAACAGCTCCTCCCTGCCTGGGTGGACACCCGTTAGTATCTTTGTTTCCTCTGCTGAGATATGACTAAACCTAAGTCCTGACATGAGACTAATACAGAGTTAAGAGTGTTCTGCATGTTAGCATAACAAGTAGTGTGTATCATTATATCATCAGCATACCCAGTAGTGTGTATCATTTTATCATCATGTATGATGATACATGATACAAGGAGGTCTAAATTGATCGATCGAACGATCTAAATTGGGTACTGAAATATGGTCAAAAGATTGGGGGAGGCCGTTTAATACTGACAAATGTAAGGTTTAAAGGATAGGTAATGACGATAGATCGAGTTACAAGATATAAGCTAGATGCATGCATGGTGCTGAGATTATGAAGTCGAATTATGAAAGGGATCTGGGAGTTATGATTAGTAAGAATTTAAAACAAACAAAAATCAATGAATAAATGTTCGTAATAAGGCAAACAGAACACTGAGATTTATGTATTGAAACATTAGTAATAATTAAGATATCGGTTCATTGTTCTTCAGATATATCTTGCTCTGGGTAGGCTCCATTTAGATATATATGCACTTCACTTTTGGTCACAGTATATCCACATCATGGTTATAAATTTACTAGAATGCGTCCAGCGGAGGATAACAAAGTTAATACCCCAAAATAGAAACCTGTCATATGAAGAAAGATTGTCAAAGCGTAAATTACATTCTCTAGAAAGACAACTAGAATTATAGCTAGGTGACATGTGGTTTATGTTTTTGTTGATGTGTTTCTATATTTTCATAAATAAAGCATGCTTAGTGTCATATTCCAAGTTTTACGACAATTTTACAAGGTTTAAAATATAAAGCTCAATATATTTCAGCTTTTTTATACCGGAATTATACGTTAATATAACATTATAATAACGTAACGATGTCGTGGAAATAACGTCATATTGACGACATATAAATGTTATATTTATGTTATAAGAACGTAAATTGGATAGGTTTACATAAAGTAAACAAAAAAACGAAATGTTGACTGAAAATTGTTTATTTTTATATATAAAGCATGAAAACATTATAATACCATAGCATTCACTACTATTTTTAAATTTTTACATAAATCTTAAAAAACTGTGTCTCAAGAATAAATGTTTTTAGTTATATCCTTTGGTTTTAAGAACATCAGATATACGTATTTATGTCAAAAGTTGCAGTATTACCTTTGTGGAACCATTTAAAAACGTCCACAAACGTTCTGTGTTTGCTGGGATAGTTGTTGCCTATTATATTATTTAATAATCAACCCCAAGCTCAGTCTTAAATGCTCTTTGAGAAACATGAATCGTCTTACGTCTGGCAGGGAAGATACAAACAAGTGCACCTCGTGATGCGTTTCCCTACTATAAGGCAGTTTATTTAGCTCATTTTTGACCTCTGGTTTCCACTGAGGAACCCAGGGTCGTAACAAGAACAAATAAAAATAAAGATAAAAAAGGGGAAAACATGGCTGAAATAGCAGCACAAATACAGTTAGGTCGACAAACAGCATTGTTTAAGAAAACAGACATAGGTTGACAATAGAGGGGTAAGGTAGGTTACAGGGAATTTATTAGGTAGTGCTTCTTTTTTATCTTAAACTGGTTGAGAAGTACAGTCGTTAACATGGTTGGGAAGGTCATTCCACATTCTGGGTCCCTTCCTGTCCCTGATTTGTTGTGAGAACAAATCCACAAGGGCCGTGACGAGGATTCGAACCTACGTCCGGGAGCATCCCAGACGCTGCCTTAATCGACTGAGCTACGACATGGTCAAAAGAGTTGAAACCGAAGTTCTACTGAACTTACTGGATCCTGCAGTCTCTCTGAGACACAAACCAGGGTTTTACACAACTCCCCCATGCACTCGAGCTATGTCAATAGGCCGTTCTCCCTCTTCGCCCTTACTTCATTACACACAGAAATCACAATGGCGTGATGCATCAAATGAACAAATCCACAAGGGCCGTGACGAGGATTTGAACCTACGTCCGGGAGCATCCTAAACGCTGCCTTAATCGACTGAGCTACGACATGTGTAGCGCCTCAGCTCTGGTGCCTTTCGTTCAACTCCTACCCTCAGCTTGTACGCTGACACTAGCTACCTATCTCTCCAGGACCGCCGTGATCGCTACTGTCTTCGCTATCTTTCATGGTCCTTACAGCATCCTCACTCTCGCCTCTGTCGTACTTTGACTTTTACCCCTCCTGTAGTTCCTGTTCCTCTTCACCTCCTCCCTCTTTCTGTCCGTTTGTCTCGCTTACAAGATTCTCTTTCGGTTCGTATTACCAATGTTTCTCCTCGTATTGTTCCGTCCTTGCCCCCATGGAGGGTCCACCTTCCCAAATTTTGTACTTCCCTGACCCGCATCCCTAAAGCTTTTACACCCCCCTCCCCTACAGTTCTGAAACGCCTTTTCGTTGAGCACTTCTCTTTTCACTCCCACTCCGTTTCCATCTTCACCGATGGGACTAAGTCTGCTGACGGTGTGGGCTAATCTGTTATTTTTCCTGACCACACTTATGTGTCGCCTTCCTCTGGAGTCTAGCAACTTCACAACAGAACTTTATGCTATTCTCTATGCTCTTCGTCTCCTGCATTCTTGTTGTCAATCCTCCTTTGTGGAGTAGTTGACACTCGTAGTGCCCTCATGGCTTAGGGGTCCTTTAATCTGGTCCACCCGGTGGTCATCGATATTCAACTTTGGCTGTTTCTTATCTCCAGTAAATTTAAGTTGGTTCTATTCTGTCCATATCGTTCTCTTTAGTCTGTTGTTATTTTACTGTAGATTTGGGACCTGGCTCTCCAGTATTTTCCCCATGTATATTATTTGATCTCTCTAGTCTGCTTTCTAGTGATATCATTTGGAGAGCTTCGATACGATCCCAATAATATAACTGCTTTATCGTGTCTATATATGCCTATATATGTTCTCTGTATTTTCTCTATTTCAGCGATCTCTTGCTTTGAAGGGGGAAGTGAGTATCGAGCAGTACTTAAGATGGGGCAGCACAAGTGATTTGAATAGTACAACCATTGTGATGGTATCCCTGGATTTGAAAGTTCTCTTGACCCATCCTATCATTTTTCTGACTGAAGCAACATTTGCTATGTTATGGTCCCTAAATGTTAGGTCATCAGACATCATTATTCCCAGATCCTTTACATGCTGCTTTCCTACTATGGGCAGATTTGATTGTGTTTTGTACCCTGTATTTTGTTTAAGGTCCTCATTTTTACCATACCTGAGTACCTGGAATCTATCACTGTTAAATAACATGTTATATTCTGCTGCCCAGTCAAAATTTATTAATATCTGCTTGTACTTTTTCAATGTCTTCAGCAGAGGTAATTTTTATGCTGATTTTTGTGTCATCTTCAAAGTATGATACGAAGCTGTGACTTGTATTTTTGTCAATATCTGATACGAGAATAAGGAAAAGCAGTGGGTACCCTGAGGTACAGAACTTTTAACCGAGCTTGGACTCAATTTTATTTAATTGAATGTTACTCATTGTATTCTGTTCGACAGAAAATTGAGTATCCACCTTCCTACTTTAGCAGTACAGTGGCACCTCGACTTACGATAATTTCAAGTTACAATATAAATTTGATCGGAAAATACGATTCGACTTACGATAGTGTCGTCGACTAACGATATTTGTTGATACACATTAGGGTCGACCGAGCGCATGGTTCCCTGCCAGCCAGAATAGTCACTGTTCTATTACAGATTCTGGTCACTTCTTCAAGAGAAAACTAGATAGTTTTCTTCGAGAACTGCTGGACCAACCGGGCTGTGGTGTATATGTGGGCCTGCGGGCTGCTCCAAACAGCAGCAATTTGAACCAGGCTTTCGCAAGCCAAACCTGGCCTCGGCTGGGTTTGGGGAGTAAAACTCCCAGAACACCATCAAGCAGATGTGTCCTTTCTGTAATCAAGCGGCTCCAGGGTAACAATCTCATTAGATGTTGAAATAAATCTCGTCCTAACCACACACTCAGACCTTAACAAAGCACTCGGAGAGTGCGAAAGACGGTGTAAATTTTTTACATAAATTTCACAAATACACAAGTGTGGGTTTTTATCATATCAGTTTTCCTCATGTGTGTCCATACAGGATTCTACATACCTGTACTCAGTAAAAGGTTGATGCATTTCTAAGTTATTGTAATACTGTGTGTGCTGTTATCTACCCATGACTTCCATTTGATAGTTCTGTAACTCAGGCAGTGTTAGTCTCCCAGGCTTGGTGCCTCTTTTCTTTATAATTACTATTTTTAGAAAATTTAGCAATATTACAAGTGAACATAGATGCATAACAATCTGACAGTGCATTCTTATTCTATTCTTTTAGTTACATCAAAATACTTTTGTGCATTATGAAAACAAAATTTGCTGGAGAAACATTATTCTAGGGATTTAAAGAGTGTATTGACCCAACCTGTCCTCTTAAAATGAACGTCGCTCTTGGCCGTTTGCCAGTATGGCTGATTTTGGACGTAATTTGAAATTAAAAAAAAATGAAAATAAATTTGGAAATTTTTTTTCAATAAGAGTAAGTTAAGGGTCCTCTGATAGGTTAGGTGGGCAGGAAATTCTCATAAAGTTTCAAAACGTTATGAAAAATGTTAATTTAGTGTCTTCTTATAACCTCTGCGCGTACGCCGGACGACTCAAATAGAAAACGGAACAGTACGTCACTTTTGTGAGTCGATTTCATTTCAAATTACGTCCAAATTTGGCCATAGTGCGCATACCAGCCAAAAGTGCCGTTATTTTAAGAGGACGGGTTGATTGACCACATAGGCAAATTTCCACAAAATTCCAAACTAATTGGACCATTATAAAAAAAACTACACCCAAGACCATAGGTAAGCACTGCAAACAAGTAGAGCAAACCCTATGGAACTGTTGATAGGTTAATAGAGTAAAACACAGAAACCACTATAATCATTGTTTACTGTGTAAGTAACTTACGTACCATAAAAACTGTGCAGCTTAAATGGTTAAAAGGATCAGCCCTCCTTAATGTTCAGTAAATGTCAACATGTCGCTGTATATTCACTGGCTATCACAAGAAGGCTGTCACTAATTACCACCAAAGCATCACACACAAGTATGGGTGAATGGACACAAAAAGCTGAGCTGTGAATGATGGTGAGGAGCATCGAGGTGGGATGTTTCCATGATGCGTGTCAACACCACCAGCTACCACTGATGACACAGTAGATGTCGCACGACACTACACTACAAATGGAAACAACAAAGACTTAACAATTTTGAAAGATTACAATACAAAAAACTGACAGCAAATTACATTTTTAAAGTCAAGTGAAGACCTTGTTTCTCCAGTAACCAAACACAAATTAAAACACTGTTCACAAACAAAAACTGGATTTTTATTATTAATGTTGATATTCCTTTCTATAAACAAATGAGGTCTTAATGGTCAACAGTGATAATTTTTTTAAACAAAAAAGTTATGAACATTATTTGAAAGCACAGTATCCCCTAGAGCCTACACTGAGGGACAGATACCAGCAGCCTCAATGTAAAACAAATACGCATACCTAAATTAGACCTAAATTGTTCATTATAGATAGTGCAATCAAGTTGTTACTGCTCACTCTCTCAAACTTATCAAATTAATTCGTGAATTTCTAAAAACTATAATATAAATATGCAAATCAATTTTAATTACACACTGCAAATGATTTGGCAGTAACCTCAATCATTACTTAACATAATAGTTCTCTGTATATTGAACATATTAGTTTGTACTAATAAATTTGGTATTGCAATGTTTTGACCACACACTGTATGCACCATTATTACAATGCTATTGGATCAAATATAACACTAAACTGTCAAAATGTGTTACCATCACAGTTGTGGTAAAATATCAAATAACAGTTGAGAGTTATAAAATGCACCACTCTTCATTTCCTAGTTGTTCATTTATCATGAAAGTAAAAAGTACTTCACCTTACATAGATTTAAAGCAATTATAAATGCAAAGAGTCATCACTTCCAAAAAGGAGAACTCTGGTAAAACAAACCACTGATTCAATATATGCAATAACAAATTGACTTGCACCGTAGCTGAATGCTTACCCGAGATTCTTGTGTTACGTAATATTTCAGTAAACACATTGCACCGAATATTTTCACCGTGACTGCAGAACATTTGCTCTGTCAAAGTATACAAGAATAATTCCAAAATGTCCTTTTTTTATTTCAGTAACTGCTAAAAAACAGGACATACAATACACTGCAAAAAAAAATTCAAAATAAAAATAATAAGACTGCCACAAAAAAAAGAGAAGCATCTTTCAACAAGTATAATTAACATATAATTTGGGTTATATTAAATGTGTATGTGTGTGTGTGTGTGTGTGTGTGTGTGTGTGTGTGTGTGTGTGTGTGTGCGCGCGTGTGCGTGTGTGTGTGTATGGTACTCTTTTAAAATATAACTTCCCTACTGAGTGATTACCATCACTAACATAGCACTGAAATATTTAACATAGTGACTTTTGGTACATTTGTGAGATGTGTTGGACTGTCCGACTACTTTCTACTGTAGGCTCTATATTTTATACATACAAATTTTAATGTTAAACTGACTATTTGTGACATCACCACTTTCCTATGGCGAAAGATATACTTAAATTAAAAGGACAGGTATTGAAGACACTGTATATGTAATCTGTATGTAGTTAATAATTAACTCAGAATATTGTAGATAATTATAACAGTAATAAATGGCCACACATGGATTTCTACAAAGCAACCTTAGTTGAGACTAATACCGGTATAAATTAATGTGCTGCATGCAATATTACGCTAAAGTTGACTTCATCAAATTGATGCAATGATCAGTCTGTTTGCAAGACAAACTGAATTTCACTAAATTAAAGCACTGTGGAAATACCATAGCCTAAGAACTTTCTCCAGATAGTTCAAGAGAAAAACCATCTTATTTTCTCTTTAAAATCTCTGGGTCATTGATGAGTCAACTGACATGACCAGATGACAGGCATCACAGACAACTGACATGTCCAGATGACAGGCATCACAGACAACTGACATGTCCAGATGACAGGCATCACAGACAACTGACATGTCCAGATGACAGACATCACAGACAACTGACATGTCCAGATGACAGGCATCACAGACAACTGACATGTCCAGATGACAGGCATCACAGTCAACTGACATGTCCAGATGACAGGCATCACAGACAACTGACATGTCCAGATGACAGGCATCACAGACAACTGACATGTCCAGATGACAGGCATCACAGACAACTGACATGTCCAGATGACAGGCATCACAGACAACTGACATGTCCAGATGACAGGCATCACAGACAACTGACATAGTTAGATGACAGACTTGCACTAACGACAGGATGCCTTGATGATAGGCATGTCCTGACAACAGGCACGTTCTGATGACACACATGATCTGACGACTGGCATGTTCTGACGACTGGCATGTTTAGACAACAGACATATTTAGACAACAGACATGTGCAGTTGACAGACATGTGCAGATGACGTGCTTCCATTTACTGTTATAACTCATCTTACTTGTACCCAAAGCAATATAACAAAACATACATGTTATTAACTATATTATATGAATACATGGAATCAAATATTAAGTACTGTACTATTAATAGGTGATGACAGAAAACTAGGTTGAATACAGACACTACGATAATGATCAAGTGAATATTAAAAAAAAACAAAGTTTACGATGAAATGATAAAGAAATAAAAACAATTGAAGAGAAAGATGAGATTCCAATGCTAAATTTAACTAGACATTAGTCAAAGAAAACGGGTTTAAAATTCAAACCAAGAAATAGGAAACTAAAGTCAATACTGTACAAATCTTGAGCTATTTACATGCACTACAATCAGTGTTTAGCACCAGCAATAAAACTATGGGAAGAGGAAATGCAAAATAAATAACAGATAAGTACAATAAACTATCACAAACTATTAAAAGTGAAGCTTTGGCTCATCCACAGAAAATCAATAACAACGAAATGGAAGATGACAGATGAGTATGGAAGCCACTCAACCTTCACGACCACTTAAGCCTGCACTATTATAACATATATAAAGCTCACAATATATACATAGAGAACAATCGCATCACTAGACTATTGAACTGCCGATCTTTTATAGACTGAATACACAAGTCTGTCCTCTCCATGGGGGACACTTAGACATTCACAATTTGGAGTTTAGCACTACAATTTAACACCGCACAAGGGGTGGGTTCAATTATATGGAAGATGGTGCACAGGATATTAACCAAAAACATTTTGGTGGTCAACATGCAAATACTGCACCACACTCCAAACCACTGTGCACTTCATTATGTACTGTAATTGTAATTTAAAACTGGGTGGACTATTTAGTACTGTAATAATGTTTGGGAAGGTGTTTTATTGAGCAAAGCGTATAAAAAAATTAGACTTTTCAAGGTCCACAAATACAACTCTATTTTCTCTACATAAAGTTGAATTCATATGAACTACAGTAATTTGCTGAATGAGATTCTCAAGAATGCATTCACTATAAGACTGAATGCTGACCGCATGTACATGTGCCGACAAATGTATACACCGTACATGCAAGTGCTTTTATATCATACCTAACTGCCAAAACAGCAGTGCTAGGACAAGTAAACAAGGACTGGTTAGGCTCATTTCTGCCTATGTCTGCCAGTATTAAGAATTAATCAGCATATTTAGGTTAGGTCAGGTTTTAAGATCAAAAAAAAAAATTTAAATCGGTTTTGTTTGTTAAATTAGCGACATATCACTCCACAATATAAAATCTTAAAAGAAAATTACATATTTGATAAAATTTGGATTTTTTAGGCAACTCTGGCTGTTAGGTATGAGAAATATATGTAAGTGTGAACACAGATGTAAGGGTATAAGTGGGACAAGAGCAACGGTTCCTTTGGTGAGGGGGGAAGGTGAGGGGTGGGGATCTTTATGTGGAAGGTGGGGAGGAGGGGTAGTGAGAGGTAGGGGGAGTTTGGGGGTTAGAGGTAAGGGGGTTTGGGGGGGAGGTTAGAGGTAGGGGGAGTTGGGGGGTTAGAGGTAGGGGAGTTTGGGGGGAGGGGTTAGAGGTAGGGGAGTTTGGGGGGAGGGGTTAGAGGTAGGGGAGTTTGGGGGGAGGGGTTAGAGGTAGGGGAGTTTGGGGGGAGGGGTTAGAGGTAGGGGAGTTTGGGGGGAGGGGTTAGAGGTAGGGGAGTTTGGGGGGAGGGGTTAGAGGTAGGGGAGTTTGGGGGGAGGGGTTAGAGGTAGGGGAGTTTGGGGGGAGGGGTTAGAGGTAGGGGAGTTTGGGGGGAGGGGTTAGAGGTAGGGGAGTTTGGGGGGAGGGGTTAGAGGTAGGGGAGTTTGGGGGGAGGGGTTAGAGGTAGGGGAGTTTGGGGGGAGGGGTTAGAGGTAGGGGAGTTTGGGGGGAGGTAGGGGAGTTTGGGTTGGGGGGGGGGTAGAGGTAGGGGAGTTTGGGTTGGGGGGGGTAGAGGTAGGGGAGTTTGGGTTGGGGGGGGGGAGTTTGCACAAGTGTGTGTGAATTTATGTAGTGTGTAAATTAATGCACGTGTGTGTGTAAATGAACCCCATTTGAGGATGAACACATGTACAGGTATGTATATACACACACACACACACGTGTGTGTCTGAATAAAACATTTAAATTTGAATCGTTTACATTATAAATGCAATTGTTCTCTATGAATGGGGAAATCATACATTCAGGTACTAGAAAAAAATGTGTTAGGCACACAAAACAAAAAAAAAACAAAAATAGATATAAAGGCCAACCAATTACTAAATAACAAATAAATGCTACTATTGCATATTACAAACCTCCATTCAACTCACTCCATTCATTGGCTTATTTGGACGTACACAATTTTGGAAAGCCTAATTTTAAAGATACACAACCCACGTACTTGCGTTAAGAAGACGACAATAATACCCTAAACTTGCCGGACATCAATCTGGTTACATGTCACAACACACAGTTTTTGGCACACGTACTACACGCTACTCTCAACACAGTGAAACCTTCGCATTCTTCACCATTCGTTGTTGCTATTAACTTGACACTACTCTGCCTAAAATTCCTGGTAAAACTTTAAAATTAATTTGTCCCTTAAAATTTAGTGGATAATTTTATATAAAAGCTACAGCTAAAACACTTGAAAATTTGGCAGTGTAAATAGAGATCCATTTTTCATTGTTAAATTGATTATAAATATTACAATTCATTAATTTACAGACATCATCAATGGTTTGAAAGGGCAAAATTCAAATCTAAAATATCTGTAAATATTCAAGGGGTACATACAAATGTTTCAAGACATAAATGTTATAGTGCATCAATGGCTCCCTGATCATCTGTTGTTCTTGTTATCCCTTATTGCAAATCATCATTGCACAAAGGTAACTCTTTTCACTAAATGATAGTTCCCAAACAAATTATATGCTAATTTCTAGCTTTCAGCCTATCGTTTGATCTAAATAGATAGAACAGGTTTCACTGCATTTATAAACAGAAACATTGAAATTTTATGGCCACAACATTATTCTCACATTGATAACATTGTTACAAGCATTTTCAAGTTCAAGATAAATTGTTGGATATCATGCCCCTATTCCTTTGCCAGGTGTACCACTGACAATCATAACTGGAGCATAATTTGCATCTTTACAAACCAAATGAATTCATATTACTTAACTTGAATAAGACATCAGTAACTAGTTCATCATACTCACATTCTTAAACTCTGAGTCTAGGCATACTCACATGTCTAGTCCCGAGTACATTACTCATATATGGAGCCCAAAGTACGATCCTCACATATCTAGCCTCAAGTACAATACTCACACATCTACCCACGAATACATTGCTCAAATATCTAGCCTCAAGTAAAATGCTCACATATCAAGCCCCCAGTACATTACTGGCATATCTAGCCTCGAGTACAATACTCACATATATAACCCCAAGTACAAAAGTCACATTCTTAACTCTCAGTCTTAACTCACAGAACAAGTGTCACATTCAGGCCAACATTAACAAAGGCTTCGCCAAAAACAATTGTAAGTAATAGCACTGATGGTAGACTGCATATCCAAAGAAAGCTTTGAGTCACTAGAAGAAATGTTAAAATGCAAAGAGTCTAACCTTTGACTTGCTATGGAATTTGACAGCACACAAACACTCTAGGTGCTCTTAATCAAAATTGAACTGGTGACATCAAAATTGTATGTGTACCACTACAAAAATACACTAGAGTTTCATGAATGTCTAGGAAATGGTAAACGAAATGTCAAACAATACCTTTGAATGTTCTTGTGATGAGTGTAAGATGCAATTGAGCTTGTATTTTATAAATTTGTATGAGGTTTGACCAATGAATTATTCTAATTGAACTGGTCATTTTTATCATGTCTATACAAAATCACTAGAAATGCTGCACTGGAAAGATTAACTACTGCCATATATTCCAATGGGATGAGGAAAACTTGACTTTGAGATGATCCAGCAGACAGGTGCAAACTGTCAACCGGCTACAACCTTACAGTACAATAAAAAGAACTTACCGTTACATGTACTGAATACACAGTAATGTTTTATAAAGCTTCAACCTGCCTGCTCTCACAAAAACAGGAACTTTGGCAACAAACTGCATACTAACTTTCTCACACTATTCTTTGTGCAATTTCTTTATGATAATGAGTAAAATTCAAAAGCTTTTAAGATCACTGCACATGATACCGCAGTCCCTTCCTTGCTGGCTAACACGTACACACCAGAGTAATCCATACTAAAGCACTATGAGCCACACCTACAAGTATTAACTCCATAAGCATTTCACCCGAGTTGCAAACACACTTATGTGAATATGGTAAAAGTAGAATAACAAACCTATACCTTCCATTCACTGTATACGTGCTTGCCTCATTGGAAAAATGATAAATATAAATTACATGACAATTGTGTAAAAACTGGCAGTAGTTCAAATCATTTCTGCCTATCACTTAGTTAAAATATGGAAAGTGGGGGCTAATACATAGGGAATTATTAAGTGGAACTGTAAAAACAATGCCACTGTTAAAATATATTTATCACCAAAACCATAAATAGTACTAAATCTACTGAGGAAAGTATTTTTCCTACCTAGAAGGGAACTATAATATCAATACTTCACAGCCAACAGCTACCAGAGTATTTCCCGTACAGTAGCGTTGCCTAATTGAGATGGTCCACATAACTACTATTAGTGAAAAAATATGACTTACAAATGCTTAGCTGCAATCTTGTTACAGTAGACACAAGCTACAGCCAGTGCAAGATAAATGAGCTGCCCCAGTGTGGTAGGAAGTGAGGGGTACTGCTCAAGATAACCTGAGCAACTGTGCTTATTTCACATTCAAGCTGGTTTTCTGTCCAGTAAAACTCAGCACATAACTTATACCTCACATTAAATTTTGCTCAAGAATTCACTAAAGGCATTTTTCATACTTCTGTAATCTGTTCATGCGGATCAAGGTGACGACTTTCGGGACTTGATGAATCCGAGGACTGCTGCCTCCCATGGATTCCTGCATCTCCAACAGCACATTCAACTGTCACTACACTCTCTACACTACCACTACCTGTGTCCTGACTACCAGACCCACTACTGCTGCTCTGACTGCCTCCACTGTTGGTACTTATAGCAGCAGCAACAATGGGTGGAGCAGCAGCAGCAGCAGCAGCTTGACTTGTTTCACACGGTACAGCTTCATTAACAGGAGATTCTGGATTCTCTTCAACATCAGATATTGGATTGACAGTAACAGTTATGCCACCAGCTGTAAATCCACATTCATAACCTGATGATACAGAGTTGTCAAGTTCCTCATCAGAATCATGCTCGGTTCCAGGTTCTGATGGTTCTGAAAGGGGAGGTGGGGGTGGAAGTTCATCTGCTATTAAAGCTCCTTCCAATTGAGTGATATCAGACTCTTGAGGAGAATCTGAATCTTTTTCAGAACTGCCATGAATACTGCCAGGTTGGCCAGCAGTGCTCCCTGATGATGATGAACCCATATTTGCAAGGTTTAACAGTTCATCTAAACCTTCAACCTCTGGCGGGGCCACCAATGGTGGCGGCGGTGGAGTGTCTTCACAAAGGGTGCTGGTTCGTGGCATAAGTGGCGATGCCTCGGGTAAAGGTGGAGGAAGGTCATTTGTAAAAGCACTATCATCTTCATCCATTACTGGAGGGGGTGGTGGAGGTAAATCACTGCACATTCCAGATGATGTGTCATGTTCTATAATGCTAGCAGTCTGCACTAGTGGTGTACTTTCCTGGTCAACACCATTATTCAAGCTGTCTAACATATAAAGTGGATTGACAGTTTCTTGCGGCTGATTTTCTGTTTCTTCTATTAATAAAGGTGCAGGAAGATCTACTGAACCAAGACTACTAAATGCCACAGGAGATGATTCTCTTTCTGGACTGGGTGGTTCAGGTGGCAATGCTTCAATCTCTTCCAATGATGAAACAATTACATTACGATTCTCATTAAGTGTTGAAAAGGATTGTCCATGCACAATTCCTTCTATGGGGAATGCTGTTTCCTTAACTCCACTTTGGACCAATTGCTGGGAAGCTTCTATATCTTGACTTTCCTGAAGAGTAATTGAATTTTCCATATGAGATGAACATGGCTGTTGAGCAAAATGTCTCGTCTCAGTTGGAGAAACTTGTTTATCATTACTCTCTTCCTGCTGAGGTGAAGATTCTGTATACGAGTCGGCTAATAGCACAGATGATTTCCTTTCTTCACTGGCTAATGATGGTGGTGACATGTCTACTACTGAACTTGGTATAGGGAATACCATAGGTTGACCTGCTTGTCCCATTGAGCTCATTCCCTCTGGTAAAAATGAATTCTGATCAGCAGTTCTTGTTGATGGAGAAGAGGCTCCATCTGAAACTTTGTCCAAGGGTAAGAACTCAATATCTGGGCTTGGACTCCTTGTCAGTGGTGGGGTTTCTCCATCTGGGCTTGGTGGCACTGGTGGAGGCCCTTCTGGACTCCAGGGCACTGGTGGAGGACCCTCTGGACCCAACGGCACTGGTGGAGAACCTTCTGGGCTCTGGGACACTGGTGGAGGAACTTCTGGGGCCTGTGGCACCGGTGGAGGACCTTCTGGGCTCTGCGGCACTGGTGGAGGAACTTCTGGGGCCTGTGGCACTGGTGGAGGACCTTCTGGGCTCTGCGGCACTGGTGGAGGAACTTCTGGGGCCTGTGGCACCGGTGGAGGACCTTCTGGGCTCTGCGGCACCGGTGGAGGACCTTCTGGGCTCTGCGGCACCGGTGGAGGACCTTCTGGGTTCTGCGGCACCGGTGGAGGACCTTCTGGGCTCTGCGGCACTGGTGGAGGACCTTCTGGGCTCTGCGGCACTGGTGGAGGACCTTCTGGGCTCTGCGGCACTGGTGGAGGACCTTCTGGGCTCTGCGGCACTGGTGGAGGACCTTCTGGGCTCTGCCGCACTGGTGGAGGACCTTCTGGGCTCTGCGGTACTGGTGGAGGACCTTCTGGACTTTGCCTTGGCAGAAGGGATTCTTCATCTCGAGAGACTAATAATTGAGGGGATCCATTTGGACTTTTCACCAAGGGTGGAGATTCCATGTCAGGACTTGGACTTTTCATCAGTGGTGGAGTTTCTTTATCTGGGCTCTGCAACACTGGTGGAGATCCTTTATCTGGACTCTCCATCAATGGTGGAGAACCCTTATCTGGACTCTCCATCAAAGGCGGAGATCCCGTATCTGAACTGTCTGATAATGGAGGAGTTCCTGTATCCAGACTTATCAGTGGTGGAGTTCTTTGATATGGACTCTTCACCAATGGGGGAGAACCCTTATCAGGGCTCTTCACCAATGGGGGAGAACCCTTATCAGGACTTTTCACCAATGGGGGAGAACCCTTATCAGGACTTTTCACCAATGGGGGAGAACCCTTATCAGGACTTTTCATCAAAGGTGGAGAACCCTTATCAGGACTTTTCATCAAAGGTGGAGAACCCTTATCAGGACTTTTCATCAAAGGTGGAGCACCCTTATCAGGACTCTTCACCAATGGAGGAGAACCCTTATCTGGACTATTTATCAATGATGGAGATCCTCTAGGACTCTTCATTACTGGTGGGGAACCTGTAGGACTCTTCATTTGTGGGGGTGATCCTTTGGGACTCTTTGTAGTAGGTGAGGATCCTTTAGCACTTTTAACTAATGGTGGAGATCCCTTAGGACTCTTTATTGCTGGTGGAGATTCATTTAGTCTTTTCCCTGATGAAACTGAAGCTTTATCAGGACTCTTCAGTGGTGAAGGAGATTTATTTTCCAGATAAGGTAAGTGAGGACTTTCTGTCTTTTTCAAAGGCAATTTAAAATCTCGATCTTTAACCAAGCTTTCTTTTGTCAGAGTATCTTGTAAATCTTTATCATTTATGGGAGGTGGATAATTATCCAAGTCACTCTCTAAAAGACCAATGACCCTAGGACGCCTTTCCTCTTCTACTGGACTCTTGGCTTTGGCTAATTTCTTCTCTGGACTTGTGTTTCCTTTCTGTACAACTGCATACAATGGAGTTACTTGGTTAGTTTCCTTAACAGGCTTATCAATTTTTTCATAAGGAGGATAATTCTCTTGGGCGTCATAGTCATGTACAAATTCATATGTACTTTCATTTACAACTTTCTTAACTACTTCATAACCAGGTTCGGCATCACCATCACTCGATCGCCGACTTGTAAACTTGAGCTGCTCATAATTTGGGTCGTGCTCTGAGGTGGTTCGTATGTGATGGATAGCACCTTGTAGTTCTTCATATCCAGGATCCCCAAATTCACTTGTGGGCTTTCCTTTAACAATTTCATATCCAGGGTCAGAAACTTCTGCCCTGTGATGAATTACACTTTCATAGCCAGGTTCATCTTCCTCTTGATTTTTATCATGGGAAACTGTTTCATAACCTGGTTCTAAACTTTCCAATTTAGCTTCACCTGTGACTGTTTCATATCCTGGCTCATATTCTCTGTGCTTCAGAGTCTCATAACCAGGCTCTGAATCAACGTCTGATGTTTGTTTTACCGTTTCATATCCAGGATAATTTTCTTCGGGTCTTTCAACACTCGCATATGGAGGTTCAGAATTTTTCACCGTTTCATACCCAGGATCAGATCCTCCTGAATAGAAGTTAGTGGGGAGTTGAGGTATTGTTTCATAATTGGGATTGGGTAGTGTTGGCTGAGGATGCTGTGTAGTACTTCCCCACACACCTGCCTTCTCATATGACTTGGCTCGACTAATTGATGAAATCACTTCGTGGTTGCGTGTTTCTACTAGGCTGCGGGTCATTGCTCCTAGATCTACTGACTGACGTGGGGTTGTTGGAGGAGATGACGCATGGGATCCCCAACGAGCACCCCCAATATCAACAGATCCTCTTCGTGATGATGAAACACTGCCAGCATCACTTTCACCACCCCCACCAGAACTGTCCCCGCGGGAATGTCCTGGGCGCTGCTTCTTCATTACCTATAAAAAACATAATTAAAAGAATATTTAAATCTTAATGAGTACAAATAAAAGGTTAAACATGAAGAATTATTTACATTTGTGATGCCTTAGATTCATCTAAATTTTACAAACAAAAATTAATCCCTGACTATTTAGAAGGGAATAAATTACATAACGTATTCATTGGGCAGACACACGGCTACTATGAGTTCAACCCAACAAGTGACTGCATAAGGCAAGTTGACTATAAAAATCAGAAAAAACTAAACAAAATTTGGGAGTGGAGATAATCTTCATGATCGCACTCAGTGAGCGCAGGCATGATGGGCCCATTCATAAACCCACAAAGGGAATACCAGGGCTTGAAGGAAGCTACCAAGCAGAAACCCCAGACACTGGGGCCACTCACCAGAAGAACAGCTACAAAACACAGCCAAAACAACAAGGCTATGAATGCCAACTGTGATGCGCCATATAAACAAACACATGAACCCCAGTGTATCCCAACACAACCAAAACAATGCCCCCAGCCAAGGAACTAAACTGCCCCAGTGGCCTGGCCTCTCAGGAATGAATTCTCAAATGCAGTAGAGTACATAGCTGACTGTGCACTGGCAGGGCTAGCAGGCACCCAGGGCAGAAAACTGAAGCACAACAGCAGCCAATCTAACACAACAAGCCGGTGATAAAACACGCATGAGAAGCTAATACAGGGGTACCTCAGTTCACGAATTAAATCCATTTCGAGAGACGGCTCGTAAACCTAAAATTCATAAACCGAAGTGAATTTCCCCATTGGAAATAATGGAAAATTAATTAACCCGTTCCAGACGCCCCAAAAACAGCATTGAATGTAATGAAACACCATTTTCTGGGTGAGATCCGGAGGCTCTCCGGAGCTTACTAGGCTGATATGCTAATGTCAGACTTTGGCATCAGTCATGTGTATGGAGTTCAATGGGCCTACCGGGGACCATGAGCCAGAACCTGGCCCCCTCAGATGAGGTAAGGGGAGCAATGTTCTATTGAAACCCCCGAGTGGTTGGAAGCATTCTATGTCTGACATCGACCGGGTCAGGCACCCAGAAAGGTAAGCATCCTAAAACAAACCCTATTCTGGTGAAAATATTGCTACCAAAAGCCGAACAAATGGACAGAGCTCCCCTAAACGAAACGAGCAAATGATCATGACGTCACACGCCATCACGCCGCTGTCTGCACAGCTCCCCCCCTCCCTGGGAGGGGGAAGGGGAAGTCCCAGACCCCACACGCCAGCTATCCACCCTTTAGTTCTTAGGCTTAATGTCAAACACATGAAAAACCGCCGACCGGAGGGAGGGAGGGAGGGAAGGATGCCGGGGAACCTCCGGGTCTCGCCAAGAAAATGGAGTTTCATTACATTCAACGCTGGTTTTCTGGGGGGTGCCCCTTTGGCTCTCCGGCGCTAACTACTCACAGAGAAAAAACATAGGGACTTACCCGGGAGGCAGTCGCTGCTCACAACTCAACTCAAAGTCGAGTCAACTTGCTGCAACCGCCGACCCAAAGCGACACAGGCTCGACTAGGCCCAGGGACGTTCACAAGGTAACGAGCAGCCAGGACCCTGTTCGACCTCCAAAAACCCCGTGCCCGAGTGTCAGCCCACAACATGTTGCCAAAGACAGCAGCAAGAGCAACGAACTTACGAACGTCATGGGCACGGGGATAGACTGCAGGCTGGCTAGCCTTAATAATTCTGTGGTTGACCTGGGAGACCCGCACCTGCGAACAGGGAAGAAGGGAAACCGGATCAACCCAAAGCGCATCCCCGGACACAGAACCCGTGGCGCGCAAATAACGGCGAAGGGCCGCAACCGGACACAAAACATGATGCACCCTGGCCTAACCAACCAAGCATCCACAACCCAGGGACCCCTCCGGAAAGCAGCAGTCTCATTCTTCACCAGAAAAGAAGGAGACAGCTGCAAACGAACAAACCATCACGGAGACCGAAAGAGTAGAAACCCCAGCGAAGGAGGAGAGCATGAAACTCACCAACCCGACCCCCAGAGACCAATGCCAACAGAAAAATAGCCTTGGAGAAACAATCCTGATCCGAAGGGGCCACAACAAACCGAGGAGAAGAATGATAAGAGAGCACTCTGTCCAATGACCAGGACGGCTCAGACGACGCATGAGCAGGCCGGAGGTGAAACAACACCCGAGACAGCTTGCGAAACGGTGCAGAAGTAACATCAATACCGAAAGCAAACTGAAGCGGCTCCGCCAGCGTTGCACGATACAAGGCGACAGTGTTAGGCCTAAGGTAACAGTCCGGGAATAACCAAGAGAGAAAGGACACCACCACCCTAACAAAGTGAAGTACAATGACGAAGACGCAGGAAGAAATGGAAGGACCGCCAGGAAACTTTGTACTGCCGCCGAAATGAAAACCGTAGGTGGGACACTAACAAGGAAGTCATCTGATCACCATAAAGATGATGATGAACTCAAGTAAAAAATACCATTCGCGAAGACTCGAGGAGGAGATCGAACCAGCCACGTAACGTTCTGGTTCGATCTGCTGGAAAAGGCGGAGTCGCAGGAAAACCTCCGGGTTCAGACACCGAGCAAGCAGCGCCTGAAACCATGGCTGGGCCGGCCACCACGGGGCCAAGAGGATAACTCTTCCCTGGTAAGTCTCCAAGCGAGTTAGGACCTCGAGCAACAGCTGAACCGGGGGAAATTGGTACAGGAACCCCCACCTCGACCAGTCCTGCCGAAAGGCATCGACCCCGACAGCCACGCAATCGGGGAAGGGCACCACATACAGGGGAAGGGCACCACATACAGGGGAAGGCGCCGAGACCACGCTGGTGTGAAGCGGTCCACCTCGAGGCAACCGAACGTCCGGCAAAGCCAACTGAAGGAGTCGGCGTCGACCGTCCATTCCGTGGAGAGAGGAATGAAACGGGACAGGCCATTGGCCAAGACGTTGCACACTCCCCACACGTGAACGGCCAGGAGAGCCAAACCCCAAGAACTCAGCAGACAAGTCACCCGAAGCGACCAAAGAGCCAAGGATCGCATCGAAGCAAAAGGACCGAATAAGCAAAACAGTGCAGCCTCGGGGCTTCCGGGTAGGCAATCAACCAAGCGCATTACAGCAACCTATACCTAGCATGCAACGCCTGAGCTGCCTGCACCCGGACAGTTATCAGTGGACTGGGTGAACTGAGTCACTAACAAGTAACAAAACTTGCAAGACTCTGGGTCAAAGGTGTTACCAACCCAACAGGCAGCATGACGGAGGGAAAAACAGTGATAGTCACCCTGAGACAAAGGAACAGAGCAACCTTCAAACTCGCACAAGGCGAGAAGGAACCCAGGAATCACATCCATCGAACCCCTTGTGCCACCATGGGGTTTCTCAGGGGCCCTTAGACTAGTATCGCTAGGGGAAGCCCAGGCAGGGTACTGTGAACCAGCACCCAAGTCTACCAAACAAACTTCTAAAAGTTGAACCCCACAGAACATGTCCACTCACGGGGGCCTAGCAGGGGATATCACCAAGACCCCAGATATATATATAAGGAGATACAGGGGCAACCAACCGAAGGCAGACCCCCACCAGGCAGAAGACAAAAATAAAAGAAAACCTCGCAAGAGGACAACGTACCCAGGAGGAACAGAGCCGGCCACTATAAGAGGTGATAACTAGCTGTGCAGTATCCTGCACCCATACCATTACAAATTACCCCTTACCCCAAGGTAAACACGGGAGGAGGAAACCCTCCAGCACACTTAGGACGGTCAATTACCGAGCAGGAAAAGACCAAGCAAAGGTAAACCCCAAGGAGACTTGTGGAATTACCAAGGGCTGTACTTACAGGGAAATTAGGAAAGGGAACCCTAAGTGCATGCAGCCCAAGTACCTGTGAAGACTACTCCCAACACATACACCACCCTGAAGACAGCGCCAGACACAAGGCACAGCACTGAACACAAGAATCAGGAGCTGGAGTCACACGACCAATGCTTAGACACATCAGCCGAGAAGCGAAGGTGTCGGTAGCCGGCGTGAGGGGTCTGGGGCTCCCCCTTCCCCCTCCCGGGAAGGGAGGGAGCTGCACAGACAGCGGTGACGTCATGTGGTGACATCATGCCCATTTGCTCGTTTCCTTTGGGGAGTTCTGTCCACTCAATTGACTTTCAGTAGTAGTTTCAACCAAAACAGGAGTTTGTTTTGGGATGCTTACCTTTCTGGGTGCCTGACCCGGTCAATGGCAGACATAGAATGCTCCAAATCACATGTGCAACTCTATATAGGCCACTGATCCTCGTACCTCTCTAGAGGGGGCCAGGTTCTGGTTTGTGGTCCCAAGGAAGGCTTAAGAACTCCATTTACATTGACTGATGCCAAAGTCTAATACAATGGGGCCTCGACTTATGATAATATCCGTTCCCAGAGACGGATCGTAACTCGAAATATCGTAAGTCGAAGCGATTTTTCCCATAAGAAATAAAGGGAATTGAATTAATCCGTTCCCCACCCTCCAAAATATTAACATACAAACACATTTTATACTGAATACAATGTTTTTTCTAACTACAATACAGTACCTAAGTTGATCTTACCTTTATGGCATATGGAAGATGGTGATGAGTTGGGAGGAGGAGAGTTGTTACTGTTTGGAAGAGGAGTCCCCTTCCATTATCACATCAGGCAGTGATGTTTTCTCTCTCCTACGTTTTGCCTGAATACCACTAGGACCTGGTTGTGGTTCAGTGCTTGTTTGTCTCACTACAAATTTGTCAAGAGACATTTGTTTTTCCCTTCGTTTTAACATTTGTCTGTAATGATGCATCAGTGTCATTGAATAGGTTAAGGCAACGACCTACTGCAGCTTGATTTGGGCGAGTCGTTTCAGCAAAGGTTTGCAATTTTTCCCATGCTGCACATATTTTCTTAATTGTTGAGGAAGTGATGTTTCCCTCAGGATAGCTGGAACTCGTGGGATGAATTTCATCCAGTAAACCGAATGATTAGACATTCTGTACTCTTGTTTCTGCTCTATGCTCATCCTTACATGGGTTTTCATATGTTGAGCCTTACCACTGACTTTCCTGGGACTCATGGCGTGATATATAATAATTACTTTAATGTTCAAAATGCAAAAAATCACCACAAACGCGGAATTTCTTATAGGCGCGATCGTCACTAAGCGGGCAGCTGTAGTAAACTGAGGCAGGTCGGCCGTGTGACTGGGAACCACGTGCTCGGTCGACCCGAATGTGTACCAACAAATATCAGAAGTCGACGACACCATCGGATATCGAGTCGCATTTTTCGATGAAATTTACATCATAACTCAAAATTATCGTAAGTAGGGGCAATCGTAAGTCGAGGTGCCACTGTATATACATATCAGGCTGGATAGCTCCGAAGAGGCTCCCCACAGAAATAAATATGTAACTGGTATTATTTAGCCATGATAATATTACAGAAGAGCCTGTGACAAAAACTGTGTACAATGTTCAGATATCAGTGAATCAATGCTGCTCAAGATGTTCACATTGCTAGCCTCAGCACACAGCCATTATTTCATCCATCTTGGAATCTTCAAATGACTTCTAATGATCCTTTACAAAATAAACTTGTGGAAAATTATTCATTTCTAGGATTTAGTGACCAGGATTCTGATAATAGCAAGATTGTGGTGAGAATTAGCGATGTGCGAAGCATGGTGTGAGGAGTAATCTTGGTGAGGAGGGAGAGAGAGTTGGCGTCGTCTGCTGGCTGCTCTGTGACTCATCATGCAGGTTTTTGTTGTCACTATGTTGTTTGGACATCATACCAGCTTAGTTGTACAGTTATGGCGAATAAAATATGTAAATACTAATATATAAAGTGTGTATAGAGTGTAATAACAGCAAAAGGATTATGTTGGGAGTAGCCAGTTTAGTGAGGGAGGTAGCTTTGTCTCCCGGCATCATCTGCTGTGTGACTTGTCATGCAGTGTATGTGGCCACTATGCTGTGTACACACCATACCAGCTTAGTTGCATACAATAAAACATGTAGATACGTATATATATATAACATGTGTGTATATAGTGTAATAAAACCACAAACACTATTATGGGAGGAATAATATTGGCAAGTTGAATGAGTGAGGGAGGGCTAGCTGGGTGTGACAGCCCACTCTTGTTTTTAGGGCTCACCATACCAACTTAACCCTCAAACCGCGCATATTATATATAAATGATATCAGTGACAAAACCGAAACCGCGCACATCATTTATATATGATTTCGTGTCTAGCGCTATAATTTAAACGCCCCGCCTGGGATAGGGGCAGCTATAGTACAGCCACGACCGATAGTTGCCAGATGCCACCTAGAAAAAAAATCCAGGCCAACATTCTTGGGTGTTAGAGCGTCAGTATTGAGCAAGCCACCAAGGCTGGCGCACGCAGCACGAGCTCACAGCACCGCTGTTCAGCTTGTGACCACAGCATCGCCTACAAATGCCATAATATAAATGATACTGCTATTATTTAGCAGTGATAGTATTACTGAAGCCCCCTGACTGTGATAAAACTGACCAGGATTCTGATAATAGCAGGATTGTGGTGATATTTAGCGCTGTGCTCCATGGAGGGAGGAGTAAGGCTGTGGGAGGGAGGGTTGTGGCGTGGTCTTCTGACTGTATGTGGCCACCATTTATTGACTGCACTCACCATACCAGCTTAAACGTTCGCTATGGTGAACACAAATGTAGATACTTATATATAACGTGTGTATAATGTGAGATAACAGCGAGAGGAGTAGGTTGGGAGCCGCCATTTTGGTGAGGGAGGAGCGTCGTCTGCACGACTTGGCATGGTGTTTACTGATGGCCACTATGATCATTGGGCACCATACCAGCTTATTTGTTCAGGTATGGTGAATAAAACAGGTAGATACTTATATATAATGTGTGTATATAGTGTAATAACACCACAAACAATATTGTTGTAGGACAAATATTAGTGCGTCTGGCCTTGAGGGCGGCCGCCACCAGCTGACTGTGTGAGTAGCTACGTCTCTCTGCCTTTACTCATCATACAAGCTTAGATGTACAGTTATGGTGAACAAAACATGTAAATACGTATATATAACGCCTGTGTATAGTGAATAAATACAGAAAGAGTATTGTGGGAGATGAATGAGGGTGAGTGAGGTGGTGTTGAGGGAGGGAGTGGCAGTGAGTGGCTCGCTGGTGTTTGGCGATCACTCCTCGTTGCTTTTTGACTCACAAGACCAACTTAGTAGTTCGTTATGGTGTACAAAGCATGCAGATACTTATATATAACCTGTGTATATAGTGTAACAACAGAAAAACTATTTGTTTATTGTTTTATGAACATAATTGAATCACTAATATGCACACCATAATTTTGAGTACAGCGATAGTTCACACATTTTATAATATAAATATACCACAATTCACTGTAGGGAATAATATTACTGCAAAAAAACTAAAAAAAAATCAGAGACATTGAAATAATTAGGTAATAATATATTTGTGGCAACTGACGTCTGACAGCTCGGGCGGAGTAGACCTCGTTTGGCGGAGGCTCTGCCAACGCCCCTTTTCTGGGGGGAGCCCCGTCGGCTCCCCGGAGCTTTACCGGCTGATATGCTAATGTCAGACTTTGGCATCAGTCATGTGTATGGAGTTCTAGGGCCTACCGGGGACCACGAGCCAGAACCTGGCCCCCTCAGAGAGGCAAGGGGAGCAATGGCCTATAGAAACCCCCGTGTGGTTGGAAGCATTCTATGTCTGCCATCGACCGGGTCAAGCATCCAGAAAGGTAAGCATTCCAAAACAAACCCCTATTCTGGTGAAAATTGCTACCTAAGTCGAACTAGTGGATAGAACTCTTCAACAGAAAACAAGGAAACTAGTATGACGTCATACGTCACCGCGCCGCTGTCTGCGCAGCTCCCCCCTCCCCGGGAGGGGGAAGGGGGAGCCCCAAACCTCCCACGCCGGCTATCCACCCATCAGTTCTTCGGCTGATGCTATAGGCAATGGTTATGTGCTCCTGGTTGATACCTGGTTGATACCTGGTTGATGGGGTTCTGGGAGTTCGTCTACTCCCCAAGCCCGGCCCGAGGCCAGGCTCGACTTGTGAGAGTTTGGTCCACCAGGCTGTTGCTTGGAGCGGCCCGCAGGCCCACATACCCACCACAGCCCGGTTGGTCCGGCACTCCTTGGAGGAATAAATCTAGTTTCCTCTTGAAAATGTCCACGGTTGTTCCGGCAATATTTCTTATGCTTGCATATGCTTGCATTATTCTTATGCTCCGGCTCCAGTGGTTGTTTCAGCACTGTACCTAGAGTGTGGTGTCTGTTTTCTAGGTGGTGCGTGAGCCGGGAGTGATTCTTCAGTACTCGGGCTGCATGCGCCTAGGGATCCCTTCCCTAGGTGCCCTGTAAGTACTGCCCTTGGGGCTTGGGGCCACCTTCCACAAGTTCCTTGGGTCCTGCCCCTGCTTGGCCGTTTACTGCTTGGTTTTCGGCCGCTCTTTGTGTGCTCGGGTGTTCTGTCTCCCTTGTTCGCCTTAGAGTAAGGGGCAGTGTTTGCACTGGTGGGGCGCGGGGTACTGTGCAGCTTGTCTTTACCAATCATAGCGGCCGGCTCTGTTCCGCTTGGGTACGCTGTCCTCTTGCGGGGTTTTCTTTTTCTTTTTGTTATCTACCTGGTGGGGGGGTCTGCCTTCGTTCTTGCCCCTTGTGTCCCCTGTGTACTGAGTATTTTCTGGTGGTACCCCCTGCTAGGTCCCCGTGAGTGTACACGTCCCGGGGGTTCAGCTCTTAGAAAGTTGTTTGGTAGCTTTGGGTGCCGGTTAGCAGTACCCTGCCTGGGATTACCTGAGCGCGAGTCCTCTTAAAGTAAACGCTCGGGACCCTGGGAAACCCCTGGGGGTGCGCGGGTCCGATGGATGTGACCCCAGAGTCCCCCCCTCGCTTCCAGCGAGTTTGAGGGTTGCTCTCACCTTTTGTCTCTGGGTGACTCTGTTTTGCCTCCGTCTGCTGCCTGTGGGGTCGGTGACACCTTCGACCCGGAGTCCTGCGAGTTTGGTTGCTCGTTGTGGCTCGGTTACCCAGTTGTGCTAACAAAGCGGGTGCGGGCAGCAGGGGCGTTGCACTTGAGCCTTGGTGGTGGCAACGTTCTCGTGGTTTCCTCCCCGGGAGCCCCGGGGCTGCCCCGTTGTAGTTCGTTTTGGGACTTGGGGGTGTTGGTTGCTTCGGTTCCATCCACGCCCCCTTGTCTTTCCCCTGGTTCACCCTTCCTGCCTGCATCCGGTTCCTTACCGTCTGTAGGTTCGGGGCGGGGTTTTTGGTGGTGTTGAGACTCAGGCAGTCTCGGGGAATTCCCCTTCCGGGGTAGTGATGGGGGCATTTGGGCCTGTTCCTCCAGCCGTGTTGTATGAGTCTGCCAGTGGGCTCCCTTCCTTAGTGTTTTCACGGCTGCCCCGGTTTTCTGGTACGGCCGGGGCTTTGGGGAAACGGCTCGGCCCCGGGGCCTGTCGTGTAGGTTCCCGGGGCTGGGGAGGGGCTGACTTGGGGGGGGCCTTGGCCCCGTTAGACCCCGTGGGTTTTTTTATCCCCCTCTAGGCGGGGCTTGTGGTTACGCGGAGTGGGGTCTTTCCTCCCCACTCGCCGTACGTGCTGTTGGACGTCGGCCCCTCCCCGGGCTCGGTTCCTTGGCCTTTGAGTCGGTTGGTTCCGTCCTGTGGGTGGATGTTTCCTCCCCCCCTTTTTGGGACGGTGTTTTTGTCATGTTTCCCCTTTCGATGGGGTTCTGCGTGACTTCTGATCTCGGGTGCGCCTGCGCCTTCGTGTGCCTTCGGGACTAGTGTTGGCTTCTGTGTTCTCGAGGGTACGGGACGGTTTTTCGCTACTTCCCGCATTATTGGAACGTCTGTCGGCTCCTCCTACTTGTCGCCCTGTTGGGCTACTTGTCGCCCTGTTGGGCTACTTGTCGCCCTGTTGGGCTACTTGTCGCCCTGTTGGGCTGCTTGTCGCCCTGTTGGGCTACTTGTCGCTCGGATGGGCTACTTGTCGCCCGGTTGGGCTACTTGTCGCCCGGTTGGGCTACTTGTCGCCCGGTTGGGCTACTTGTCGCCCGGTTGGGTTCCTTTTTGGGCTCTTTGCTTCTTTGGCCGGTTTTATTGTTCCTGCTTCCTCTTTTGGCTCCTTTTCTCGTGCAGTAGTCCTGGCTGGCGCCTTCCCGCAGGGAGGGTGTGCGGTTTGGCCAGCGTGTTATGCGCATGCGCCGTGGAGTTTGTTTTGGTCTGGGCGGTGTTTCAGTGCTGGGGTTTTGCGCCCTTTTTTGCTACAGTGCTTCGCCTCTCGTTCTTCTCCCTGGCTGCGGTTTGTGCCCCTTCGCGCCGGGGGTGTCCTGGTTCCCAGTTGTGGGGAGGACACCGCAGTTTTCCCTGTGTCATGGGTGTGGACCGCCTCCTTCACCTCTCCCTGTTCTCCTGCGGGTCCGGCAGGGTCCGGCTCTGGCGTCTTCACCTGGCGGTGCTCCCAAGTTCTTCTGGGCACGGTTGAGTCGTGTCAAGTTCGTGCCACCATTCGCCAGGTGAGTTTCTGCAGTCTGGCGTCTTTTGGCCGGGCGCTGGATGCGGCGGTGTTTATATACCTGTCTTTATTTAGGTATATTTTTGTACGACTGAGACCGTTCGCACACCAGTGACTGTCCCTTTATCACCCCCTTCCTGTCCCCCTCATGTGCATGTCCAACCCATGCTGGAGTCATTCAGGGGACCCTCCTTTTTTAATGTGAGGTGTGGGGGTTGTAGGGTTGGTTCTGTACTCACTTGGTGAGGCTCCTGGCTGTGCTTGCAGGATTTGAGCTCTGGCTCTTGGGTCCCGCCTATCTGGTAGAACTTGCGGGATAGTACCAGTGGAGTGCAGTGGTGCTATTGGCACTTTTGGGGAACACTGTATTACCATCAGTGGTCTGTGCTTGTTACACGACCTACTTGCGAGCATAAGCCTTCTTGCTGGTTCGTCCGTGGACTTCCAGGGCGCACTGGCCTGTTTTCGTATGGCAGTTCCGGCCCGTCACAACCAGGACGGGCCTGGTTGTGGGGGTATGTGGGCCGGTGGACTGCTCCTAGCAGCTGCCTGGTGGGCCATCCTCTGGCCGGGCTTCAGGTGTAAAAGAGCTCCCAGTACCTCATCCAGCAGGTATTGAGCGGGGTTTCTCCGCCGTCGGTCGCCTGGTGCAGGTTTCTGGCCCTGCAAGGTTTTTGTCGTGTCTCTGTTGGCCCTGTCTGGGGTCTGCCTGCTCCGTTCTCTGCCTTTGCAGAGGGGAGTTGCTATTTACATGTTGCATGTTGCAGTGGTGCCTGTTGCTGCTGCTGCTGCACGTGTGCATTGGTACCGTGTTTCACGGTGGCATGTCCTTGTTCCTGTGTCCGGTTGTGGAGTGGCACTTTGCTGCCGTTTTGTGCCTGGGGATTGCGTGCGCTTTTTGTCCCTGCCTGATTGTCCACCCCTGGTTGTTCTCCTGGGGTTTTTTGTGCTTCTGCTCTTTCTTCCTGCCTCCTCTGCAGCAGGGTTGTTCTGCGTGTGTTCTTAGGCGTTGGTCAGCCTGTGTCCTGTGATGTGCTTCTTTGTCTCGGTTTATTGCAGTTGTTCGTGCCACTTGGTTCGGGTACTGTTCTGGCGGCGACCCTTCCGCCTTCTTTGGTTTTCCTAGCTTGCCCTGCCGGTTGTTTTTTTTTTTTTGGGGGGGGGGGGTTCTTGTGATGTCTCGCGTCGGACCCGTCGTTTCTGAACTCCTGGCGGGCTTGCATGCTTTGGGGAGTTTTTCTGTTCGGCAGACGTTCCATCTCCTTGTGCCGCCTGGGTTTCGGTGGTCGCGCCCGAGATCTTCTCGCGGCTCCGCCTTTTTCCTGGGCTCGGGGGGGCCTTGTCGGGGCTGCTTATGTTCTGCCTTGTGGTCTCGCCTCCGGTTGGTGGTCGGGTGGCTTCGTGGTAGGTGTCCCACCTGCGTGCTTCTCTTGGCGGCAGTATGGGTATTTTGGCGGTCCTTCCTTTTCCTGTCCCTTCTTAGGTGGTTACTCTTGTTGGCTTGGTTTACTCTCAGCTTGGTTTTCTAGTGGGGGTTGGGGGCCGTCGTCTTGCCACATACTGTCGCCTCTTTTCGTGCGGCGCAGGCGGAGCCGCTTCAGCTTGCTTTCGGTCTTGGTGTTGCTTCTGCACCGTTAGTCAGCTGTCTTGTGCGTCGTTTCACCTCCGGCCTGTTCGTGCGCCGCTTGCACCATCCTGGTCTCTGGTCAGCGTGCTCTGTCTTCTCCTCGGTTGGTAGTGCCCCTTCGGTTCCGGTGTGTTTTTTCGTCGGCTCTTTCCTTTGGGCCTTTGCCTCTGGGGGTCGGTTCGCTGAGTTTTCTTGCTCCTTCGGTTTTAGTGTTTTGGTTGTTTGATGGCAGCAGTCTCCATCTTTTCTGGCGCGGGGTGGGGCTGCTGCATTCTGGAGGTGTCCAGGGTTTGTTGGTGCTTCGTTGGTCGGGCCGGGGGTGTGTCGTTTTTGTGTTCAGTGGCGGCCCTCCACTGTTTGCGTGCCACGGCGTTTGGGTCCGGAGCGTTTTGCGTTGATCCGGTTCTGTTCTTCCCGGTTCGCGGGTGATGGTGTCCCGGGTGGTCAGCCGTGTTCTTGCGGCTAAGCTGCCTGTGTTCTTCCCTCATGCCTGTGGCGTTCGTGGCTTCGCTGCTCTCGCTGCCGTCTGGGCGACGTGGCCTTGCAGTCTTTCGGGCTTGGATTTTTGGTGTTCGTGCAGGGGCCTTGCTGCTCGTGGTTCTCGTGTTGTTCCCGGGATTTTCGGGGCTGTGGCGCCTTGGGTTGGCGTTTGCTGCCGGTTGTCTCGCCTCCTTGGGGGGTGCGTGGTGTCCACCTCCCGGTTTTGTCCCTTTGACCTTCCTCTGTGGGTAGTTAGCTCCGGGGAGCCGACGGGGCTCCCCCCAGAAAACCAGCGTTGAATGTAATGAAACGCCATTTTCTGGGTGAGACCTGGAGGCTCCCCGGCAACCCTCCCTCCCTCCGGTCGGCGTTTTTCGCGTGTTTTGACATCCAGCCTCAGAACTGATGGGTGGATAGCCGGCATGGGAGGTCTGGGGCTCCCCCTTCCCCCTCCCGGGGAGGGGGGAGCTGCGCAGACAGCGGCGCGGTGACGTATGACGTCATACTAGTTTCCTTGTTTTCTGTTGAAGAGTTCTATCCACTAGTTCGGCTTAGGTAGCAATTTTCACCAGAATAGGGGTTTGTTTTGGAATGCTTACCTTTCTGGATGCTTGACCCGGTCAATGGCAGACATAGAATGCTTCCAACCACACGGGGGTGTCTATAGGCCATTGCTCCCCTTGCCTCTCTGAGGGGGCCAGGTTCTGGCTCGTGGTCCCCGGTAGGCCCTAGAACTCCATACACATGACTGATGCCAAAGTCTGACATTAGCATATCAGCCGGTAAAGCTCCGGGGAGCCTCCGGGTCTCACCCAGAAAATGGCGTTTCATTACATTCAACGCTGGTTTTTTGCCACACTTCCCTACCCTATTGCGGCTAAAATATGCCACCTACGATTTTTTTGTTATTTTTTCCGTGATCAGGGAACAAAAATGAACACTTCTATAAGACGAAAGAATTTTTTGGATTTTTTTTTTTTTGTTGCACCTGTGGGTGTGAATTCCATTTAGGCCCCTAGCGGTTTGAGGGTTAATGATTCATTATAGTGAACACATATGTAGATGCTGTAGGTATATACAATGTGTGTGTATATAGTGTAATAACATTAAAAATACTGTTTGATTGATTGTAGAATATAATATATATGTCACATATATGAGCCTCATAATTTTTAGCATATAGATGTTCCACACATTGAACTATATAAATTCCACATATTACACACTTTTGAATAATATTACAGCAAAAAAAAACAGAGAAGAAACAAATGAGAAACATCAAAATAATTGTGAAACATTATATTTGCGGCAACTACCGCCCCACGGGATGGCAGGGCCGACTGATCCCGAGCGCTCCATCACTCAGCACCCATAATTTGCTCAACGTCCCAGCTCCATTACGGCTAAAGTATGTCACAAAATATTTTTAGTTTCCCGTGAACAGAGACTGCATTTTAACAATATAAGAAGATAAAATAATTTTTTGGAAAGAATTCATTTTCAGCACACCAGGGGGTAGCCATATTTTAATGCAGAGCAGTGCAGTGGTTAATGTTAATATGCTTTAAGTAACTTCAAATTCCTTTCAATCATTCACATTTTATTTGAGATTAATCATGAAGGCCAAGGTCGAACCCAACTCCAGGCACGTCACGCACACAACACTAACATATTCAACAATAACTTACAAGAGAGGTTAGAAATGATATTAGCACAAAACAACTTTACAACAATTTTCACAACATGGCTTTAATGTTTTAATCTTGGATATACAGACTATCTCTATACTAAATAGTATGTAAGATTCAGAAAGACAGCAAAGATTAATGTACCTTTGCATACATTTCTTCAAGTGCTCGTTGTGTTGGTCTCTCAACAGATGGAACACTCCGTGGTGGGGAATGTGGGGGCTGGGGAGAGGGGCCAGAGTAGAGGCTTGTGTCTCCCTGAGGTAAAGGTGGCAGAGGAGATCGAGTACCTCTCTTCTCTGCTCCAGGGCTTCCCATCACTGTACTAGCAGCACTGCTCGAAGAAGCTGAAAACAGACAAGTAATTAACAAAAAAAAGTACTAAGTCAATATGGCACTATGTGAACAGAATATTCAAAGAGATGATAGATAGATAGATAAATATTCAGAATGCAATATGAAAATAGAAAGACAAAATTATTAACACCAAAAAAGTCGGATTCACCGAGGATTTTATCATGATATATGAATATGGTGCATAGGAACAATGCGAAATAATTATTTTTGATCAACCAGTATATCAAGACATCAAATTAGAAAAAGAAAAACAGTAGAACAAATAAATATTTAAAGTAAAATACAGATTTCCATTCCATTTTTTTTTTATTATTATTATTTTCTACCACAGACGTGGCCATTAAGTGCCCATGAGATGTTTCCACATACTATTTCGGAGGAAGACGGCAGGTCACAGGAATAGCTCACAAACAATTTGTTGTTTGTAGTAGATAACCACAGTGGCAGAGACAGGGGAAGGTTAAATGTGGTGGTGGGGAAGAGAGGGGGGTTAGATGCACCTGGATCTTACATGCAGATGGTCTCATGAGTTCTTCAACTCCCTGAACCTGGAATGGGGCCAGGCTCGACTTGTGATAACTTGGTCCAACAGGCTGTTGCTTGTAGCTGCCCATAAGTCCACATATCCACTACAACCTGGTTGGTCTGCACTTCTTGCAGTAACTTATTTAATTGGTTCTTGAAGAAGTCCATCTTTGTTCTGGCAATATTTCTAATGTTTACTGGGAAAGTATGAACAGCTGTGAACCTCTGATGTTCAGACAAATGCTCTCTGACTGTGCCTATGGCAACTGTACTCCTACCTTGCGATGATTTCGGAGCCCAATGTTCCCGTAGCCCGATCCTCGACCAGGCCTCCATTGGTCTCATTCTACATTTCCTTCCATATCTTTCACTCCAGTATGTTATTATACTACTGTACAAATTTAGGACCTGGCCTTCCTGTATCTTTCATGTATATATTATTTGGTAGTTCTCATAGGAGAGGGAAGGGACAGGGAGTAGAGGATAGACATGGAGGGGGAGGACGGAGGACTGTGGGGTAGAGATGGGGGAACTATTTCAAGAGATCTCATCCTCAAAAGGACATACCAGCTTTGGAGAAAGTTGAACACACAGTGACAAAAATCATCCCTGACTTAAGTGAACTCTTATACCAGGAATAGTTGAGGGCCTCAGGACTAAAAACACTTCAAACTAGATATGATAGCTGATCTCAACAACAAGACTTTCAAAATACACAAGTGGAGGATATTAGTCAAGACCACTTTAAAAGATCAAATGTAACACTTATAAGCTTAACAAACCACAATGTAGGACAGAAAACAGGAAATGCCTTTTCATCCACAGGGCTATAAACCCATGAAACTACCTACCCACTGAATCCATAAATGCAAAAACTTTTTTGCATTTCCATTCCACTTCATTTCAAAATCCAGTTAGAAAAAATCCTCAGGAACAAAGGAGGACTTTTGACAAGTCACAGGTTTCCTGTTTTCATCGAGTCCACTAGAGAGATAGTGCCCCTCAGGTAAATTCAGGTAAATAGTTTGTTCTGAGAGTTCTACTCCCCAAGTCAAGCCTGGGACCAGGCTTGACTTATGATATCTTGATTTAACAGGCTGCTGGATGGAACAGCCTACAGGCTCTCAAATTTGTTATATCCCAGTTGGGCCAACACTTCTTCCAGGAACTACTCTAATTATTTCTTGTATTCATTCACTTTTTCTTACATTTGTTCAAAAGAGGTTGAATAGCCATGGACCTCTGATGTTTGCAGCATTCTCTGTGCCAATGAGACCGCTCCTCGTCATTGGGTCTGTTCTGCACTTCCCACCATATTTCACTCTAAAATGTTACTTTGCTGTGCATATGTGATACCTGGTCTTCCAGTATCTTCCATGTATATATTATATTATATGCTACCTCTCTTGACTCATTTTTAGAGAGTACATTTAAAGTGCTTTGAAATGGTCCCAATAATTTTAGCACCTTATCATGTCCTTGGATGCTGTACATGTTCTTTGTATTCCTTGTATTTCAGAAATGTCTGCAGCTTTGAAAGTAAAAGTGAGCACCGAGCAGTACTCAAGGGGGGGAGAACACAAGAGAATTGAATAGTAGGAGAATTGTAGTGTAATCCCAGACTTGAAGGTTCGTATAATCCATCCTATCACTTTCCTAGCTGATGCTATATTTGCACTGTTATGCTCACAAAACTTTAGGACATCTGACATCACTACTACAAGATCATTTGCATGATGTTTTTAATCTTCAAGGGGGATCTAATTGCTTTGTACCCTGTATTTCATTTACATTCTTCCTTTTTACCATACCTAAGTATCTGGAATTTAAAACTGTTAAATATCTTGTTGTTTTCTGTAGCCCAGTCGGAGACTTCATTGATATCATTGTTTCTCAATGTCTTCAACCATGGTAATTTTCATGATGATTTTTGCATAGTCTGCAAAGAATGAGATGAACCTGTGACCTGTATTTTTGGTGACAAAAAGTGGTTCCCCCTGAAGCTAGCTGCACTGAGATAGCTCCACACAGATGAGTCATGTCAGTCCCAGGAGTTCTTAATATCCTACCGAAGACCAGCACAAAAACTCTGCACCTCTGTGAAACCTCGGTTTTTGAATAACCCTCTTTTCAAATTTTTCGATTCTCGAGCTCAATATCTTCAAAAAATTTGACTCGGTGCTCGAGGTTTGCCTCGGAGCTCGAATTTGTTGATACACGTATGGACCGACCGAGCACGTGGCGTGCTTCAGTTTACCAGTGTCTCCCGCCTAGTGACGACCACGCTTGAATTCTTTGTGAAGAATTTCATTGTCTTTGTGCTTTTTTTTGGTTTCTGAACATAAAGGTTCTTATTATATATCAAACCATGGGTCCCAAGAAAGTCAGTGGTAAAGTTCAACCAAAGAAAATAGGTGTGAGGATGACAATAGAGGAAAAACAACAGATCATTCATGGTGAGACAATGTGATGTCTCACTACAGACAAGTGTTAAAACATAAGAAAAAACAAGAGTCTATAGACATATTCTTAGTAAGACAAGCAAGCAGTGAGCCACAACCAGGTCCTAGTGATGTGCAAGGGAGTACCCCAGAAATGTCATCACTGCTGTTATAATGGAATGGGGACTCCCCTTGCAAACACTAACATCTTTCCTCCTCCCTGTCTTCCATACACCAAAGAGAGTCCTCAATAAAGGTAAGATATACTTGTACATACTGTAGTACAAAATATAGGTACAGTACAGTAGTATGTATTAAATATATTTTTAAGTCAATATTTTTGGGGGTGTGGAACAGATTAATTCAGTTTACATTATTTTCTTGTGGGAAAATTCGTCTCGGTTTTAGAATTTTTGGTTTTCGAATCGTCTCTGGGAATGGATTAAATCTGAAAACGGAGGTAACACTGTATATGAATCATTTTCCACAAGAAGATTTTCTAAAGGAACATGAGGTAAATGTTGCATGATGCATAGATGCACAAAACCTTGGCTGTGTGCTGTAAATGTCTGCCTAGTGCTGAAAACATCATAACTAGCATTGTGTTCACTGATATGTGAATCATGTACATAGTTTTTATTACAGTCAGGATAATCTATGACATTATCATCATAAAACAATTGCAGTTACTTATTTTATTCATCAATATTAGTGGTGTTGTGGCCCTAACCTGCACAGCAGTGCTGTGAGCTCCAGCTGCATGTGCAAGACTTGGTTACTCTGGCAGTACTGAGGCTCTCACAGCCAGGAGAGATGCAGATGATTTTTTGCCAGATAGCATCTGTTTACGGAGTCCTGAGGAACAGGATGTGAGCCCCATGTACCTGCAGGAGTTTTGACTTTACAATGTGCTAACAAATGTCACATGTTAGGTGGTTATCCTTTACTCATGATGTTAACACTTTCGCGCTATGCGCGAGCGAGCCTCTCACTATCCAAGGTGGGTCTGGGCATTTTCGTGCACTCCCCAGGAGCACGCAGTAATTCTGAAAAGTCTTTTCAGAATTACTCTTTTCAACTTTGTCACTTCAATTCTCATCCTAGGATTTTCAATTTGGTATCATTGTGTTCGCAATAGAATTCTCTGCAGGACTAAATGCATATAAACTCCAAAAGCCTGGCTTACCACCCGCAGCAAACAGAGAAAGTGAGTTACCCAGGAGCGCGCAAGAGTAATAAAATGTGTGCACTCTTTTCACTTTGGTCACCTCAATTCTCGTCCTAGGTCTTTCATTTTGGTATCATGTGTTCGCAATAGAATTCCCAACAGGAGTATATACATATAATGTCAAAAAACACAGTGCGCTCCAGCCGCCGACATGATGAAAGCAGGCTGCGGTTACCCGGAAGAGAGTGCCACGGCAACCCCAAGGGGCGCCTGGCCTTCCATTAGTGTGCGGTAATACTGAAAAGTGTATACTCTTTTCAACTTTGTCATCTCAATTCTTGTCATAGGTTTTTGAATTTGGTATCAATGTGCTTGCAATAGAATTCTCTACAGGATTAAATGCATATAAACTCCAAAAGCCCGGCGTACCACCCACAGCAAACAAAGAAAGTGACATCGCATTACCACTGTGAGCGCTAATCAAGCACAATAAAATGTGTATACTCTTTTCAACTTTATATATAATGCATACAAGGTCCAAAACCGCAGCGCGCCCCTCCTACAGCCAAGTGCAAATGCAGGGCACATTTTTTAATTTTTGACGCCATACTTCGTCATTAGGGGACATTTAGCTACAAAATTTTTGACTCCATACTTTGTCATTCGTGGGCGAAAGTGTTAAGGTTTGTGCAGTATAGTGCTTAAAGAAACAATCCCGGACCTAAGGAGACACCATGACTGTGAGCGGTACGAAGAATCTGTGCAAGGCTGACAGAGATATCAAATGTGTGCTCTACCGTGCAACAGGGAGATACTTCTTGTGTGACAGTAATTGATGGTGTTCAACTACAAGTAATTTTGGAGTTTGGGGAGCAACACTGATTATTTATTATGTTCTGCTATTCTCCACACTACACATCCAGTGTGAGAACACTGACAAGTGGTTGTACTTATTGTTTGGCAGTAGAAGACCTTCTGCTCGTACTAATCGTCATTTGATGTGAAATAGTTCCGCAATGGCAATCCTCGTCCTGACAAGAGGAGACAGTGGAACTATTAGCAAGAAGAGGTTTTAATTCAACAGTGCAAGTATAACCAATTATCTTTAAGAACTGCTATGGAATCTACAGGTAACTCTGTTTTCATTGGTGTTAGGTGCAGAGCAGACCCGTACTTTACATAATACAGCACGTATGTACTTTGTGTATTTGACTTTACATAGACCTCTACTGTACATACCACCCACAGTAGCTGATTGTAGTGGCCTGCAGGTGTTGCATGTGACTTACTGATAATATCCTGAGTCAAGCAAATCCTTGTAAACATGGTGACTGCCCAGATGTGAGTGATATGTTGACCAGACCACACGCTAGAAGGTGAAGGGACGACGATGTTTCGGTCCGTCCTGGACCATTCTCAAGTGAATGGTCCAGGACGGACAGAAATGTCGTCGTCCCGTCACCTTCTAGTGTGTGGTCTGGTCAACTTACTTTAGCCACGTTATTGTGACTCATCGCCTGCATGAGTGATATATCAGAGTTATCTTCCATAGTCCATATAAATCAACTTTTAATGACCAAACTATATTTTGTGTAATGTTCACCAAGGTGAGACATATTTTATGTATACTGTATATTAATTCTCCACCTAGGCTATACATCTCTCTCATGCCTATTATGCAATACTGAAAAAAATAGAAAAAAAATGAGATTGTGCCTTTTACAGAACAAAACTCCATGTAAAGTACAAATTAAATCTCAAACTATTACTATTACATAACTCTTCGCAAGTCTTGGAAAATCTGTTAATTTCATCTAACATTTGAAGGAAACATTCATTGACTCTTACAAGTGTTATTCCCCACCATTAGTATCCTGCACTCTTACAAGTGTTATTCCCCATCATTAGTATCATGCACTCTTACAAGTGTTATTCCCCACCATTAGTATCCTGCACTCTTACAAGTGATATTCCCCACCATTAGTATCATGCACTCTTACAAGAGTTATTCCCCACCATTAGTATCATGCACTCTTACAAGTGTTATTCCCCACCATTAGTATCTTGCACTCTTACAAGTGTTATTCCCCACCATTAGTATCATGCACTCTTACAAGTGTTATTCCCCACCATTAGTATCTTGTACTCTTACAAGTGTTATTCCCAACCATTAGTATCATGCACTCTTACAAGTGATATTCCCCACCATTAGTATCATGCACTCTTACAAGTGTTATTCCCCACCATTAGTATCCTGCACTCTTACAAGAGTTATTCCCCACCATTAGTATCCTGCACTCTTACAAGAGTTATTCCCCACCATTAGTATCATGTACTCTTACAAGTGTTATTCCCCACCATTAGTATCTTGCACTCTTACAAGAGTTATTCCCCACCATTAGTATCCTGCACTCTTACTAGTGATATTCCCCACCATTAGTATCTTGCACTCTTACAAGTGATATTCCCCACCATTAGTATCATGCACTCTTACAAGTGTTATTCCCCACCATTAGTATCATGCACTCTTACAAGTGTTATTCCCCACCATTAGTATCATGCACTCTTACAAGAGTTATTCCCCACCATTAGTATCTTGCACTCTTACAAGAGTTATTCCCCACCATTAGTATCTTGCACTCTTACAAGAGTTATTCCCCACCATTAGTATCATGCACTCTTACAAGAGTTATTCCCCACCATTAGTATCTTGCACTCTTACAAGAGTTATTCCCCACCATTAGTATCCTGCACTCTTACTAGTGATATTCCCCACCATTAGTATCTTGCACTCTTACAAGTGATATTCCCCACCATTAGTATCATGCACTCTTACAAGTGTTATTCCCCACCATTAGTATCATGCACTCTTACAAGTGTTATTCCCCACCATTAGTATCATGCACTCTTACAAGAGTTATTCCCCACCATTAGTATCTTGCACTCTTACAAGAGTTATTCCCCACCATTAGTATCATGCACTCTTACAAGAGTTATTCCCCACCATTAGTATCTTGCACTCTTACAAGTGTTATTCCCCACCATTAGTATCTTGCACTCTTACAAGTGTTATTCCTCACCATTAGTACAAACTCTTGCCACAAAGACTACTACTACTAGGCTCCACAACCCTTCACATAAATGTCTTACTCATCGTAGCCATTCTAAACCTTTGGTTGTATATGTGAATGCATTGATGGTAATCACCAACAATAGATATCAATGCCTAACAGCCCTACAAGTAAGTATTTCAACTTGTTTATCATATCATGAGCTCAAAGAGGATTTTTGTATTTATAAAAGAATTCCTATTATCTTTTGTTTATAATTATTCAATCCTCCTTTTTCCTTTACCCAATCTCTTGTGTTTCTTTTCAATGCCACAATTTATGTAAATTACTAATTTGTTTCTCTATTACTATGCATTTATTTCACTTTTCTCACTGATTTCTCTTAATGTTTTATGCTTTTACCTTCACTAATCAACACTTTTTTTCATTTTGCTTTCCTTTACTCAATGCTTTTCTCATTATTCTCTCAGCTATTTCTTAAGTCAACATGCCTGGAGCATATCTAGAAAGAGTTTCGGGAGTTATTCTACTCACTGAGCCCGGCCCGGGGCCCAGGCTCAACTTGCGATAACTTGGTCCAACAGGCTGTTTGGAGCAGCTCGCAGGCCAACATATCCATTACAACCCTGTTGGTCCAGTACTTTTTGCAGGAACTTTTCTAAATGCTTCTTGAAGATATCCACCTTTGTTCCGGCAGTATTTCTAATGTTTGCAGGGAGGATATTGAACAGTCGTTGACCTCGGATGTTCAGACAGTGCCCTCTGATTGTGCCTATGGCACCACTACTCCTCACTGGTTCTATTCTGCATTTCCTTCCATATCTTTTGCTCTAGTAAGTTGGTATTCTACTGTGCAAATTTGGGACCTGACCTTCATACTCCCACCATCGTCGCCCCCCTAAAGATAAACTAAAAATCTACTGTTCAACAAGCCTGTTTCTTATCATATATAATAAATTTCCTTTAATGCACAGCTGGATATTAAATTGTTGTTGCATTAATGAGTTAATGAATAAGAAAGCCATTGGAGCAGGACAGCAGAATAGGACCAGTGTTTTGGGTCACTGCTCACCCGTTTCAAACATTTTCTCATAGATACACAATGTTATTGTAATTTCACTGTGTAATTAATGTACAGTATGTTTAAAACAATGCTAAAAATACCATTAATACTACAGCAGTTCAATAGTGAGCTTTAGTGTCGTCCACTGTTTTAACTACTGTTCTGTCTGATGACATATTTTAGTGTGATCCAATCTCAAATTTTCTCAACTACACTTGATTAAGCATTTCTTTTACTTGAATACAGTACAAGTCTTCTGGAATACGTAAGAGGCAGAGTGGCCCAACAGAGTGAACAGAACCTTATGACAGCCCCATTGGGTAAAGAGGGACCAACCCAAGCTCACCTCAGACACCACCAATCACAACAGATCCTCACATTTTGGGTTCCCATAATTTCAAGGGTTTTCTAATCTTTAATAATATTTTATGCAGGAATTATTTGTGATAGTGTAAACAATCTCATAATGGATCAGAAAACTCCAAAATGCATTTAAACAATTTTGAAGAGTCGGAAGTAGGATACGAGTGTGCGAGAGAATGCTCGCACAGTGTTGACGTGGATTCCATTTTTTAATTCAAGAAAAACCTCATTACATAAAATGAGTGCTCAGCTCGAAGATGCAGACCCCAAGTACTTTAATAAGATGCCCAAGAAAGGGGGAGCAAGTAAGTTGACAGGAGTGAGGAGGCGGCGGCTGGGAGCACTCCATTCCCCTTCGTCAAGTATGGTGTAACTCATTTATTCATCCCCACACTTTCTCTTTAGCATCATCCTGTTTGCTTTACTACTCAATCCTACATGACAACTTATATCATGCATTGTAAACTTGTTCCTGCTGGCTAATACATTCTGTATTAATTGTTATATTTTCCACATGTCATTGCTATGACAGTTTAGCATCAATCTAAGCCAACAGTTGACTTTGAATCTTTACTTAATATATTCTACTGGTCTTTAAATAATCCATTATTTTTCATTAACATGCACCTGCTTCATTGTGAATGACAACTCTAAAAATAATAATTACAATAATTTCTTATATGAGTGGTTACATAATATATGAACATATTACATATATTACAAATATAAATAATTCCACTGTTTTAATAATACATTGTTTCTTGCAAAATGTGTAAAAGGTCACAGAAGAAGCATTCTATACCGAAGGACGTGTGGTAAACAGAACCTCGGGTAAACGCTTGCGTGTTAGTTCTCATTACGGGAGGAAGGAGACTACATGCAGGCAGGGATAGCCAAGTTATTTCCACAAATGATACTTAACACACTCATGTGTGACACTTAACACACTCACACTCTGGCCTCACACACTCACACCAGTACTCTAACGATTTGCAGTAGTTATGTCATGCAATGCACTTGCAAATATTACTACAATTTCTTCACAATATTAGGGCCAATTATATAACTCCTAAATTTTACATCAATACTGTACATGTAATTTGCATGTAATGGTTAAGTTGACAAATTGAATGAATTAAAAAAAATCATTCCTATTTAGTGCTGTACATTGAGTCACTAGCACACACAACCCTTTAATACGATCATTAAATAGAAAAAAATTAAGAGATGTGATTGGGGTCATATTACTGAGCACCAATGACCTGGTTGATATGGCACCAAATAATTTAGTTATTAAACAATTATTAACAATTCAAGGGGAAACTCCTATTAAAAGTCAATTTAACCTTTGTCTGAACAGCCTCACCTTGTCTGGAATGTACAACATGGCGAAGGCTGTCTACACTTGGTGGTGCCGGAGGGGGCTGTGATCCACCACGCGTAGAAAGGGGTGATGGGGTAGATGGAGCGTGAGGAGGGCTAGGCATTGGGGGCGGAGGTGGCGGTGGAGTGGAACGTGGCTCAATTTGTGCATATGTTTCACTGCCAACTCCTCTGGTACCCTCATAAATACAGGCATACATCTCATCAGCCGAGTCATCTGACACTGTCATATAGTACCTGTACAATACCCACACATGTTAGCCCTAGTCCCATCTGCTCGTCATACACTTTTTATTTTTAATGGTTAACATCAACTACTCTTTTTCTTTCTACAAGTTAGTCTACAGTAGTAACATGAAACATGATCATCAATACCACGAGTTATAAATGAAGCATTACTTATCACGCTTCTATTTGCAATCACAAAGCAAGAATTATAAATCACAAAAGGCCCAGCATTGAATGTAATGAAATGCTTTTTTCTGGAAAAGCCCCAGTGGCTCCCTGACGCTATTTCTCTGATATTGTTCTTATCTACTAGGCTACATCATTCAAGGGAACTTTGTTTGACCTACCAGGGACTAGAGCCAGAACCTGGTCCCCCTCACAGAGGCACAGAGACCGAGAGATATTCTGTCATCCCCACTGGGAAAGTATCCAGAAAGTAAGAGATGCAATACAGACATTAGCCAGGTTCACAGGAACTGAAGCTTTGAAAACCACCAAATAACTCCCCAAACAATTCAAATGAAACAATTGAATCACTTGATAGTAGCTCAAACCATTAATAACAACAAACTGCCACTGGGTGGTCCAGAGCCTTGGCCCTCTGCCACTCTCCCAAGTCAGTTCTATCGCTGATGTGGAGTCATCAACATGATTGTAGTGATGTTAATGACACCTGGGTCACCATCAGTTGTGGCAAGTTCTCGTGCTTCTGAGCTAAGTGCTGGCCATCCTTGGATTGCATACAGTGGGGCCATTTGCTTGTGTATTGTTCCTTTCTGGGGTAGACTCTTATGACTCCCTGAAGCTATCTGGCTTAGATGGCTCCCAACTACTAGATCACTTCAGCCATGGAGTTTAGTTCAGCCTACCGGGGACCAGAGCCAGAACCTGGCTGTCCCCTCACAGAGGCAGAGGGAGCAGGTGATCAAAGAATCAGAACCCGCTGAATGAACTCCCCCTAACAATGTAAACAAACAATTGAATCTCTTGAAACAAGTGTGTGCTTGTTTGCCCCATTTGCCCCATAGGGGCCTCGTAGCCTGGTGGTTAGCGCGCAGGACTCGTAATTCTGTGGCGCGGGTTCGATTCCCGCACGAGGCAGAAACAAATGGGCAAAGTTTCTTTCACCCTGAATGCCCCTGTTACCTAGCAGTAAATAGGTACCTGGGAGTTAGTCAGCTGTCACGGGCTGCTTCCTGGGGGTGGAGGCCTGGTCGAGGACCGGGCCGCGGGGACACTAAAGCCCCAAAATCATCTCAAGATAACCTCAAGATAGATCCCTCCCATCATCAAGTCGGCTGTGCCACAATCGACTTGATAATGGTCCAGGATAGACTGAAATGTCATCGTCTCCTCATCTTCTGGTGTGTGTGTGGTTTAGTCATCACAGCTAAATGTCTTTGTGAACTTCATCCTGGGTGGCTCAGGTGTTGTACACTGTTGGTGTAGCATGGGCCTGGCCTTTTAGAGTGCTTGGAGCTGTGTGTGCTCAAGGCACCTTCACCGAGTGATCTCTAATGCTGCCGCTTCACTGACAGACATCACTTCTCTGGTGTATTTGGGAGTTCACTCTCTTAGAGGTCCATCCTGCTTCGGGTGGCCCTTGCCTTGGGCAAGTTGGGTCTTGTGGCCATTCTGTCTTGGCCCAGGTCAGGAGTGAGTGTTGGTTCTTAGTCCCCTAAGTGTAGTTACAGGATGAAAGCTATGCTTGTGGTGTCCCATCTTCCCAGCACTCTCATATAATGCTTGGAACTTGTTTACTTGGAACTTAGAACCTGTTTTGATAGTTTTGCCCTACACCTTCTCACTTCCAACCGTCTACCACTCTGTGAAAGTGAACTTGATAATGTTTTTTCTTCTGCAACTTTGTTTCCTTAGTTTGAACCCATATCCTCTTGTTCTTGAAGTTGCACTTCTCAAAAAGTCTTCATTGTCAATTTTGTCGATTCCTATTACTATTCTGTACATTGAGATCATATCGCCCCTTTTTCTTCTATCTTCTAGCTATGGTAATTTATCGCCTCTAACTTCGCCTCCCACCTTTTTGTTTTTCAGTTCCTGAAGCAATTTTGTTGCATCTCTCTGCACATTTTCTAGTTTAGTAATGTGCTTCTTGAGATATGGGCACCATACTACATATTCCAACTTTGGTCTCACAATGGTCATAAATAATTTCTTTTATATTTTTGACATTCAAAAATCCAGTACCATCCAGTACCTCCAAAGGATACCTGATCAACCAGGCTGTGACTCGTGCGTCAGGCTGCGAGCAGCTGCGTCCAACAGCCTGGTTGATCAGTCCAGCAACCAGGAGGCCTGTTCGACGACCGGGCCACGGGGACGCTAAGCCCCGGAAGCACCTCAAGGTAACCTCAAGGTAAGGTTCCTGTATTTAAAAGCGATTCCAAAGTTCAAAAGCATAGCATTGGCATCACATGTTCTTTATGTGATCCTCAGGTGAGTTTTTTTACCCAGAATGCCTAGGTCTCCTAAATTTATCCTAGATCTCTTTCTGTATTAGAATTCTTTAAAACTTTTTCACATAATTTGTAGGTTGTGTGGTCTATTTTCTCCTATTTCACATTCCATAATATGGCATTTATCCACATTAAATTTCATTTGCCAGGTGTTGTTCCATACATTTATTTTGTCCAGGTCTTCTTGAAGAGCATGGCAATGTCTAATTTTCTTAACTTTCCTAGTAACTTGGTATCATCAGCAAACGTTAATATAATTCTGCATTCCTTCTGGTAGATCATTTATATAGACAATGAACATTACTGGTGCAAGAACTGAACCCTGTGGTACTCTACAGGTACTATCTCTCCAGTTTGATACATTGCCTCTGATTACTGCCCTCATTTTTTTGTCAGAAAAATTTTCATCCATGTGAGCGGTCTCCCTGGCACTAATCCAGCATGTTCCAGTTTCCAGAACAACCTCTTATGCAGGACTCTGTTGAAAGCCTTTTTTAAGTCTAGATAAATGCAGTCAACCCCACCATCTCCTTCCTGTAAAACCACTGTGACTATCATAAAAACCAAGTACTGTAGATTGGTTATGCAGGATCTTTCTCATCGAAAACCATACTGTCTTTCTGTTATTATATCATTTCTCTCCAGGTGTTCTACCCATTTGTTGTTGATTATTTTTTCCATTGTTCTGACCACTATGCTTGTCAACTATACAGGTCCATAATTAAAAGGGTCTTCTCTGCTACTATTATTGTAGAATGGAACTATATTAGCCTGTTTCCACACATCTGCTAAGATTCCTGTACATAAAGATACCTGAAAAATCAATTGATATGGAGTGCTGAGCTCAGATGCACATTCTCTCAGAAATCAAGGTGAAATTCTATCTGAGCCAACCGCTGTGTTCTTACTTAGTTCCTATATAAATGCTCATACTTCATACATGAAGTATGAGCATTTTTTCCTCCTCGTCTTGAGACGCCTCTATGTACTCTGTTATTATCTGAAATTTGTACTGTCTGGTTCTCTGAAAACTTAATTTTGTCAAAACACAATTTGGAACTGTTCGTTTAGTGTTTCACACATTTCCTTTTCATTCTCCATAAATCTGTTCCCAATTTCAACCTATGAATTTTATCATGCTTTGCCAGCAATTTTCTTGTAATTAATTAACAAAATAGGCCAGGTTGTGTTTTACATTTGTCTACTATACCTTTCTCAAAATTTCTTTCTGTCTCTCTTCTCACTGCCATGTAGTTGTTTCTTGTTTTAATGTATTGCTGGTATATCTGAGGGTTTGGCTTTGTCTTATACCAATTCCATTTGTAATCTTTTGTTCCTCTTGCCCTCTTGTAATTCATGTTGAACTAATCCAGCTTCCTATTTCTGCATCTCTGTACTGGTATGAACTTCCTTGAACTTTCATTATATATATCTTACAAAATATGTTATATATTTCATTTTTTCCTTTCCAAACAATAACTCTTTTCCATCAAATTTATTAAAGAACTTGTCAAGTTCCCCATAATATCCTCTCTTGAAATCAAGTTTTTCCACTATTCCTTGTCTCCAATCCCGTCTTAATTATACTGTAATACATTGCATTCTTGTGGTGTAGTGCACTGACAGCCCACGTACTTGTACTGTACTTACCACACGGCAAGATCGGCCTTCATAGGCATGTAGCACAGGCTATGTCAGCTTACATTTAGGTTCTGAGTAGCATTCCCAGTGCCTGGGTCTCCTGCTTGGTTAACGTCTCAGGTCCTGAAAATCTTCCACAGGTTCGGTGTGGTTTATGGATAATCCCTCCAAACCTGTTCTCATTTTGTGCAAATTTGAGGGTTGTTCATCGACCGAGCCACGGGGAGTCGTTCATTCATTCTGCCTCTACCATGCTGTCTGTTGGGCCTGAGACATCTACAGCCATGAGTCCTGTGGGGTTTACACTTACCATGTGCTCTTCTTCTTGACCTTCATGATGATATTCAAGTATATAAGGTAGCTTCCACTACCTCATACATGCTGGTTTGTTTGGCTTGTCTTCAGAGGTCTGGTTTGTGTGCCCATTTGGATGTCATGGGGCTGGTCCACCTTGTGTTTGGTTCCGAGAATTGGGGATGTTGGTGACTTCTACCTTGGCTCCATTCACGCCTCCTCTTCCTTTCCCTTCAAGCAGAGTTCACCCTGCTTTTGATTTTTCCCCACTTCCGACCCTGGAGTATTCGAGGATTTTAAGGTCAGGGGCCCCTTCTGATTTGGGCACGGAGGCAGTTGAGGCAGCTGACCCGCCAGGGCTTCGGGTTTTTCCTTCTAGCCAGCCCTTTCTTCTGAAACCTCTTCCTCGGCCTCAACTCTTCTATCCCGGGTGGTGGACATGAACCCTAGCTCTGTACCGAAGCCTTTGTGTTTGGTTTCCGGGGTTTTGGGGAAGTTGGATAGGGGGAAACCTTGGATTCTATTGGACCCCATTTGAGTCTTAATCAGTTTGGATGTGGGCATTTTGGTTCAAGGGGTAGGGGTTCTCCTATTCCCATCCTTAAATGGTTTTGCTCCGAGTGCGGCTTCTCCAAGAGTTTGTTCCCGGGTGTAGTTAGGACCACTGGGATCGTCCTTCAAGAGGTTCCCTTCCTCTCAAGTCCATCCATTGGTTGCTTGTGGCAATTATTTCCAGAAAACCCTGTGTGACCCAGAGTTTGCCTCTATATTGAACCCCTGTGTGTTTTGTCTCTTCTCCTTATTGGGTGCACATGAGGTTCCAGTGTATTCCTGACTAGTGGATAAACATCCATCAGGGATGGGCACGTTTTCTGTCGTGCCCACACTCACCACCACACTCAAGTGATGTGTGGTGGTGAGCATGTTTCAGGTATTTTTGGGTGGCCCTTCTTTTGGAATGCTCCATGACTGTCTGTTTGCTCTGGCTCTTCCTGGGATGCAGACTTAGTGCAGCTTTATGTTCAGGTGTCTTTGCTGTTGGCGGCTCTCAGGGCAAAAGACTTTTCTACTTCTTCACGCTTGGTCATGGTAATGTGATTTGTAGCCTTGTGAGGCCCTGTTTTGTTTGACTCCACAAGGATGTTGAGAAATTCGACTCTGGGTCTCGTGCGGCTGCTTTGGTGTCCGCCATGGCTTCCCCGGCGGCTTTGCTCAAACTGTTTATGCCTGTGCTGTGGGAAGCGGTGGCGGCATTCTGCACTGCCCACCTCACGTACAGATAGGCTGTGGCAGCCCAGTCTTTGGATTCAGCATGGTCTTTGACCCCTCTTGTCCACCTTCCCTTTTTGCCTCTCCTCTTTCCTGAGGGTGTTCTCTTTTATAAGTGCCTAGTGTCAGCTGATTTCTGTTTTTTATTTTGATTTTCGTTTTCATGTTGGAGGTTTTCACCCTCATTCCTGATGGTAGTCCAGTAGTATTGGAGTTTTGCCTGCTGTATGTCAAGGTAGGCCCTTGGTGGAGCCAGATTCTGGGTTGCATGTATCCCTCGTGGCTGGTTCGTCATCTGTCAGTCAGTACCGTGATCATGCTTCATGAAGGGACTCCTTTGTCATGGTTTGCCCCGGCCCTATGGTAGGTCATTTCATGCAGGCTGTACTCACCTAGTTGTAGTCACCCAGTTGTGTTTGTGGGGGTTGAACTTTAGCTCTTTGGTCCTGCCTCCCAACTGTCAATCAACTGTCAAATCATTCTGGAGCCTATTGGGCTCTATCAAATCTACACTTGTGAACTTGTTACTCCTTACACAAGTTTCTAAAGGCAGTTCTTTTGTTGTCCAATCTACGTAAGAACTGCCTTTAAAAACCTGTGTAAGGAATCACTGTATGGAGTTGTGTGGACCCCAACTCCTGTTGTGGAGTCGAGTCAGTCCCTCCTTCCTACTGGGGGTTGGGGTTTTAAGGGAGGACCTCTTTTCCTCACCTGCACCAGGTTATTGTAGTGTAATTACCTAAGTGTAGTTACAGGATGAGAGCTACGCTCATGGTGTCCTGTCTTCCCAGCACTCTTTGTCATATAACGCTTTGAAACTACTGACGGTTTTGGCCTCCACCACCTTCTCGCCTAACTTGCTGAGTGTGTATATTGCTTCTGGTGAGGTTGACACAATCACACCTGTTTTATGGTTGTCCTATCTCTTTCCAGTTCTGAAATGGGACTTGGCGGAGCTTCGGTTCGTTCTCGAACACTTGGGCTTGGACAAGTTCATCCCTTGCCCCATGTTACGGATGACCACTTTGTCCCAGGTTCACCTAGTACAGTATTAGGAAAGGGTATTGAAATGATATCCCTGGACCTTCAGACACATACTGGCACATCTCTATCCATTTCAGGTTCAGGAATTTATTAGGTTTTCTTGTGGGGCATCAGGTTTAATGCTTTTGGGTTCTTCCCTTTGGGTTGAATCTGGGTCTCCAGTTTTCACCAGGCTGGCTCGGGTCGTGGTGACTCGTCTTCATTTGTTGGGGGGTTCGTGTTCAGGCCTACCTTGATAACTGGCTGATGTGGGGTCCCCAGTTATTCCGGATGTCCGCTAGCTAGGGATCTGGTGCTTTCCCAGCTTACTGGATTCAGGTTCCTGTTGAGCTGATGGAAGTCCTGGTTGGTTCCATCCCAGGTTCAGACTTGCCTGGGCCTCATTTGGGGTTCTTGGTTGGCATCACTTATCCCTCCTCCTGCAGCTTTGCTTTGGCTGAAGCGCCACCATCTCCTGGCATTGTCACATCACCCTGGGTGACTTGGAGGTTACTTGAGCGGCTGTGCAGAAGCCTGAACTTTGCCTGCAATAATTTTTCTCCAGGCAGGATGTGGCTTCTGGGGCTGTTCTGGTTTCTCCAGTTTCACCACCATGACAACTGCTGGGTGTGGGCCCTGTTTGACTTGTACAGACTGCTGCATCGCTTGCCTCTTCTCTGGACTTTTCAGGGTTCAGTTCTCTGGTGCCTTTCTTCCTTCTTGCTTGGTGTCTTTATGGACACCTCAGCTTAGGGTTGGGGCTTTGTGACCAGCATTCACCAGGCTGTTCAGAGTCGTTTGTCTCCTCTTTTTTGTCGGGCACACAGTAAGGTGCAGAAGCTTGCAGCCGTGTCGCATGTCCTGAGGAACATTCGGATTCCTCCGGGTTCCATGCTCCAGTTCTATTTGGACTTTCACCCCAGTGGTTCAATACCTGAACCAAGGGGGGAAAGCTCTCTTCGATCCATTGCCCTTTGTGGCTGGCATATCTCATCTGCAGGATTCTTGGGATCTGGTTCTCTATGTGGTTCTCATTCAGTAAGTGTCCAGTGCTCTAGCAGATGGTCTGTCCCAGTTCCTTCCCAACTCCATAGAGTGGGCCATCGATGCCACCTCCTTCCTGTGGCTTTGTAAGACATTCAGGCACCCCAAAGTGGATCTCTCTCTGTTGCATGTAATCAGCACCATCCTCTATATAGCTCTGGTCCCCAATCATGAGGCATTTGCATTAATGCCTTTTGGTAGGACTGGTTGTGATGGGGATTTCTGTTCCTCTCTCTCTCGCAAAATATTATCATCAGACAGAACCAAAATCCAGGAGCAGTTGAAGGGCACCCATGGACCTTCCTCTGGCTATGATGACACCAAAGCTGAGCTATACTGTATGTAATGCCTGAGAATGCCAGGTTTTGCTTTCCATAGAGAAAAATTGGAGCAAGTACTGATTGTGAAGGCGAAGGCTCCATGTTCCCAACAGAAAGGGACAGCTCAACTGCCTCTGCCATTTAAGTACAGTAGATGGGACCACCTCTGGTGGAAACTCAAAATATAAATCCCTGACCATATTTCAAACCCTCAGAAACTTCGGAGCCAGAACCTGAGGGGAGAGAAGACTAGAGGTGGGTGCACAACACCAGCAGACAAAGGAAGAGGAACAAACTTAGACCAGGTAAAATACACCAACCCATCCCAATCTGTGTCCAAAAACACCACCGGGGCCAACTCTGGGGCATCCAATTGAATACTACACCATCAACCACAAATGTGGGAGATACAAGCCCACAAAATGAAAGCTGCCTGATATGCCCCCCATTTTAAAACAGACTAAAAAATACAGTATGGAGATCCAACGAGCCCATACATTACAGGACTTAGGGTCAATGGCCTCACCAACTAACAGGCAGTATGTCAGAGACAGAAAGAATGACTGTTTGCATGTAGCAAAGCTGACGAGCACCCTTCAAACTCGTATGTAGCGACAGCAAACTCAAGTCGATCCGTAATGAACCACACTACACATTCACAAGGGAATCTACAAAGTTACAAAGTCTTGAAGGCAATTAACCAAGCAGGACATTCACGCACTAGGGACGCTTGTTGAAAGGACAGACACCAAACACAGCCTATGGGATATGCTCTGCTATGAAGGGTGTTAGGGGTGTGCCATATGAATGAGTGCATTCCCCACAATTTCACAACCAAGAGAATGCGGCCAGCTACAGGGTCTCGCAGAGGAGTGCACTACCCAGGGCAAGGCTCTCCACTGTGTTGAGCCTATAATGAGGCAACTTAGGAAGGTCTGATTCTTTAAACATCAATGACAAGACTGCCCCAGTGCTGACCCGGATGCGGGAGCTCTGGGACGCCACCTGTTACCAGCTTTACATAGCTGCTAGGAGCAAAGTTTTAGATTAAAATTTTAGTTTTAGAAGAGCAAAGTCTGGATTAGAGCAAAGTGTCAAGTAAATAAATTTGGTTTTGAATTAATTATTTGCCAAGTTGCTTGGTAGTTTTGGAGATTAATTTTCTGAACTATGCAGTTGTCTGCATTGCTTCTCATACTTTCTATATGCTCCCTCAGTATGGATGATTGTAATACTCTCCAGCTCTCTATACCTGCCTCTATGACAGGGACCAGGTTCTGGCTCTGGTCCCAGGTAGACCAAACACTACTCCTATGACAGACGTGAATAGTGGGAAGCCATCTCAGTGAGATAGCTTTAGGGAGCCACCAGGGGCTCCCCTAGAAATTTAATTTAGGATTTTAAAATATTATACAAGTTTACTGGTTAACTTCTGATAAAAATAAGTAGCAGTCTGAAAAATGAAATCATCAGAAGCTTTCCATTTTTAGCTTTTATAAAAATTTATAAACATCATATATTGCATATTTTTGGAAGGGTAACTTTGAATAATTATATTATATGCACTAAACACTTTTTGGCTAAAACCCCAATTACAAATCCTTTATTACATGCTAATGTGATATCTGAGTGTTATAGAAATGATTTTAGTTGACACGTGTTCCCTGCAACTTTTTGAAAATGTTGAAAATTCGTTGCATAATACGTTCTGTATTTTTTTCTCCTTTTCTGTTTAGGGTGTGATGCTGAAACTTGGACCAGTTGCAGCCCTTTCTATAACCATTTCATAAATAAATTTATAAACAAATTGAACAACTTTTACTTTACCCGCAATAAGCCCCCTTAATTAATAGTAATCACACAATTTTTGTACCATAGTATCAAGAGATATTATACATTTATAACCTTCATTAATGAATTATGGGAATACTGACACACTTTGATTTTTACTCTACAAATCTTCATAGTCAGCAATAATAATACGGAAACATAACTTAGGGGGTCACCTTAAATATAGTGAAAGTGTCATGAATTATGTAAGATAACACTTCTTGGAGCTCCTCAATAGCTTCCCGATACTACAAGCTGGCAAGGACCCGACATGGCAAGGGTTACGCCAGACCTCTAAACACCCACCGGCACCTACTGGGGACCAAGATCACAATCTGCACCCCCCAAAGGCCAGACTGGGAATCAGAGATCACTGCAGTGCAAAATAAATATCCCACCAGAAGGCTAAAGTGCTCCAATACAAATAACTGCTTGGAAAAATTGGTAACCCTGGCAAAAACAATGCCAAATGATCATTACTACGGGAAAATGACCATCATGATATCAAACCCTCCACACAGTGAATCAAACCCTCCACACAGTGAATCAAACCTTCCACACACAGAATCAAACCCTCCACACACAGAATCAAACCCTCGACACAGTGAATCAAACCCTCCACACACAGAATCAAACCCTCCACACAGTGAATCAAACCCTCCACACAGTGAATCAAACCCTCCACACAGTGAATCAAACCCTCCACACACAGAATCAAACCCTCCACACAGTGAATCAAACCCTCCACACAGTGAATCAAACCTTCCACACACAGAATCAAACCCTCCACACAGTGAATCAAACCTTCCACACACAGAATCAAACCCTCCACACAGTGAATCAAACCTTCCACACACAGAATCAAACCCTCCACACACAGAATCAAACCCTCCACACAGTGAATCAAACCCTCCACACACAGAATCAAACCCTCCACACAGTGAATCAAACCCTTCACACACAGAATCAAACCCTCCACACAGTGAATCAAACCCTCCACACACAGAATCAAACCCTCCACACACAGAATCAAACCCTCCACACACAGAATCAAACCCTCCACACACAGAGTCAAACCCTCCACACACAGAATCAAACCCTCCACACAGTGAATCAAACCCTCCACACAGTGAATCAAACCCTCCACAAAGTGAATCAAACCCTCCACACAGTGAATCAAACCCTCCACACACAGAATCAAACCCTCCACACAGTGAATCAAACCTTCCACACAGTGAATCAAACCCTCCACAAAGTGAATCAAACCCTCCACACAGTGAATCAAACCTTCCACACAGTGAATCAAACCTTCCACACAGTGAATCAAACCCTCCACAAAGTGAATCAAACCCTCCACACAGTGAATCAAACCCTCCACACAGTGAATCAAACCCTCCACACAGTGAATCAAACCCTCCACACAGTGAATCAAACCCTCCACACAGTGAATCAAACCCTCCACACAGTGAATCAAACCTTCCACACAGTGAATCAAACCCTCCACACAGTGAATCAAACCTTCCACACAGTCAATCAAACCCTCCACACAGTGAATCAAACCCTCCACACAGTGAATCAAACCCTCCACAAAGTGAATCAAGCCTTCCACACAGTGAATCAAACCCTCCACACAGTGAATCAAACCCTCCACACAGTGAATCAAACCCTCCACACAGTGAATCAAACCTTCCACACAGAGAATCAAACCCTTCACACAGAACCCTTCACAAAGAACGCCTTTAGAAACTTGTGTAAGGAATCTTTCAGAACATTATATACCACATATGTCAGACCAATCCTGGAGTATGCGGCACCAGCATGGAGTCCATATCTAGTCAAGCATAAGACTAAAATGGAAAAGGTTCAAAGGTTTGCCACCAGACTAGTACCCGAGCTGAGAGATATGAGCTACGAGGAGAGACTACGGGAATTAAACCTCACTTCGTTGGAAGAGAGAAGAGTTAGGGGGGACATGATCACCACATTCAAGATCCTCAAGGGAATCGACAGGGTTGATAAAGACAGGCTGTTTAACACAAGGGGCACACGCACTGGGGGACACAGGTGGAAACTGAGTGCCCAAATGAGCCACAGAGATATTAGAAAGAACTTTTTTAGTGTCAGAGTGGTTGACAAATGGAATGCATTAGGAAGTGATGTGGTGGAGGCTAACTCCATACACAGTTTCAAGTGTAGATATGATAGAGCCCAATAGGCTCAGGAACCTGTACACCTGTTGATTGACAGTTGAGAGGCGGGACCAAAGAGCCAGAGCTCAACCCCCGCAAGCACAACTAGGTGAGTACAACTAGGTGAGTACAGAGAACCAAACCCTCCACACAGAGAATCAAACCCTCCAATTTAGAACACCAGAGTCAAGGGGCAACCACTGATCCTCCTCAGACAATCCATGACCCACTGACCTTTCCTGACCCTTTCCCCACAGTGGAAGAAGAGCCTGGGTGGGTGTCAATACACTTCACCCTCCTGAGCCCTGCTAGCACAAAGGGTCAGCAAGGGAAGCCAACCCCCAACCCCCCCCCCCCTCAGGTGTGTCCCACAGAAATAAAAGAGTGGAAGGTTCCACCATGTCTGTTAAGATCCCTAGGTGGAGGGGCCCCCAAAGGTGCCCTCGCCAACCTCATATCGGTGACTGAAGAGTCTAAAGTCATTTAGGAGCTCATACCAACAGAGGATGCAAGGGACAGGGCTGTGTGAACCAGCTGCTCAATGGCTCAAGTAGAGGAATGAAAGAGAGGCTGGCATGTATATGGCACAGCTGTCCAAAATCAAAACCCTCAACATCCTCCTCATGAAACAACAGAAGATCGGCAGCCATGCTACTCAGTTCAATCGGGTGCCACAGAAACCAGAACCACAAACTGTGATTCCACTGCCTGATAAACCGATGTCCAAGAAAAAAGATGGGAGTTTATCGAGACATCACATACTGACAAAAAGCACACTAAATGTGTCCACTTGTGTCCTAAACATTGAATAGCATTGTGAAAAACTGCACACAGGAGCATCAGGCACTGGGCCGGCAAGAAAGCCCCAACCGTACAATGAAGCGCCTCAACTTGACAGCTCCATCCCCCCCTCATCTTCAATGGCGTGGAATAATAGCCACCTGGACTGCCCTGAGACAAGCAGGTAGGCCAAGCACATGAGAAGCATCATGACTGGCCAAAATGCCAATACCCAATCAGACAACTCAGCAGGGGAAGGCATATGCAGTCACATTCAAGAAAACTCTTGTGCTATCCAAGTGCACCCTCGGCTAAAGTGCATGACATGACTGTACCAGGGACAAAGCCAGGCACAACACACACATAAGCACACAGCTAACTACAAGCACGCCTATCAACAAAATTCACGGAGGGAAAGCGAGAAGACTTGAAAAAAAAAAAAAAGAGAGTCAACTCGTAGAGGTGGACACCTGAACCCTTCAAAGATAACTGGTAGAGCAAGGAAAACACAAGCTGGCTAACATGGAAGAGAATCCTGATAAACAGCCAGAGCAAATTGAAATAACAGGGCACTCTCAAGCGGGTGGCACAAGCACGAAGCAGGAAATGAAACAAACAAAACGATATTCTCCACAGAGAATGAAACTTTCCAAAGACAGCCAACGCCACTTATCTGAAAGTGTAATCCTGACTGTGGGCCAAGCGATCCTGACTGCACCAAGTATTTGAATGAGGTGACTGGCTGGCGAGGACACAGGGTGACCTGGCTGGCCTGCATTAACGCTGGGCCTGTTTGCCATGTTTTCATCAGCATTATAAATTTCCTTTTAAGCAGCTGGTTGTTTTGATACACTTATACCATCTGGTTCTGGCTTCCTGAAGGCTGAGGAGGGTCTCGGTGGCCTGGCACGATTCCCTAAGTCCTAGCATCTCCAGATATCTGATACCACTCAAAGAGTGGTATTATATCTGCGTAATATAATCCAAAAGAAACTTTGTTTATTAAAACAAATATTAAACCAACTATTATTTTGTAACTGGTTACTTCGAGTTTTGAGGGAAGGATTTAACAGGACACTTTTTGAGTTAGATAGGCATGTTTTGAAGCAGCAATCACTCGCAGCCAGTTAGGTTAATCAATTATCAAATAATCAAGATTTGATTATGGACAATTATTCAAGTAACAAAAGCTGGAGGAAATAAAACTGGTCCTTGAATGGTTGTGAGAAATCTAATGTGGTACAAACCCTTCTCCTTCAAGGGGCTGAGTGACCGTTGATGACTGAGGCGCTGCGGAGCCTTGTGTCTGTGCCTTGATGGCTGCCAGAGGCTCCCGGACACTGATGCTTGTGTAGCCTCGAGAATCCTGGGAGTCGCCACTGAAGTTCTGCTGCGATGTTACTTCTATGCCAGCCTGTATTACAATATTAAGTTAAAATGAACATTAAAGTACTGTTCATATTCTGTCTTAAAAAACTGTAACTTGTTATACACACAGAAATGATAGCTAGATAATATATGCTGCTAATTTCTAAATAACATTCTCAAGTCTCACACTGTGATGAAGTGTAATGTGTGAGAACATTTCCCACAAAATAAAGTAGTTATAACAACTGTGCATGTAGATCTTACCTCTTCAGTCTGCTTGCCAAAAGTAAACAAAAGATACATCAGAGTGCAAATATATCACAAATCAAACACAATCACCTATGATTCACAAGATATAATACAACTGCATATCATTTTCAATCACAGATAATCGAGGAAGGTGTACCCGGCTTCTGAACCAGGCACATTACACCAAAAATGAGTGGTCTGCATGTATGATGAGGGAATGAGGGGAGGGAGGTTATCTTGAGGTTATCTTGAGATGATTTCGGGGCTTTTAGTGTCCCCGCGGCCCGGTCCTCGACCAGGCCTCCACCCCCAGGAAGCAGCCCGTGACAGCTGACTAACACCTTGGTACCTATTTAACTGCTAGGTAACAGGGGCATAGGGTGAAAGAAACTCTGCTCATTGTTTCTCGCCGGCGCCTGGAATCGAACCCAGGACCACAGGATCACAAGTCCCGCGTGCTGTCCGCTCGGCCGACCGGCTCCCCAGGCATAGGCATAGGGAAGGCATAGTTTGGGCATTGGGGCTTACCTAACAATCTACAAGCAGTGAAATGTAGCCCTTGGGCCAAGCCCCATAGCTAGTGTACCTGCTGCATATAAGCTTCACAATTAACTAGTACTCTGTTTTACTTGCTCTTCAAAGCTGTGATTGTAGGTGGCTACCACCACCTCTCCTATCAACTCTCATCACTTATAGCATGTACTCAAATGAACATTTACTTACATCTGTGCTCACTTTTTTTTACCTCTTCACCCTCGTTCCATTTTCCCTCATTATAAAAACATCGTCTCTATTATTCACCTCAGAATCTTTCATGATACAGTATAAGCATATCTTCTCTCGAGTCAGGTCTCTTCTAGTGTTGTCAAAGCTCAGTTTCTTAACTCTATCACCAGGTCTTCAAACTTTGTTTGCAATATACAAGGTATTTCCATTCTGGTGCTGTATACGCAAACTAGTTTGATGTAGGCTGTGTATAATGCTCTAAATAAATGTAGTCATGTTCTAGTTTCTAAACGTAATCAATGTTTCTGAATATATTGTTGATTTGAGTTTGATTACACCTGCTACTCATGTTAAAAGTTAATATTTTGGCCATACTCAATTCTTCTCCTTTTCCCAACCCAGTAACTGCCTCCTCCTACTACTGTACTGACCTAGCTAAATTTCCTTCTCCCAAATATTATTATGTACATTTGCAGCAACATGATTCTAGGTAGTCATTTCTCTACCCTATCCTGTAGCTTGTTTAAATCTTATTCATTACGTCCTGTAATCTTCTTCACCCTTAACAGTTTTGCATCATCTGCAAACATTGCCATGAATGATCTTATCAGGTCAAGAAGGTCACTCACACAAATTAAGAACAGCAGGACCTGCTAACCACTATGACTATCAGCTTCCTTGTTTGCCTGGTACTCCAAAACTGATCCAGTACCCTACAGTTATTCAGGCTTGTTTCTCCATCAAATGTAGGATCTAATGTTTTTCTGGAAGGGCTCCTATGGAGGCTCCCAGTTGCTAGCTACCTAGCTAGCTCCACTCAATTCAATCCATGAAAGCCCTGAGAGTCATTGTGAGCCTGTCAGGACCCAAAGGCCAAACCCTGGCCCCCCCACCTTTCCCTCCTGTAAAGAGAGGCAGGGAGCTTGAGGATACTAGCTCATTAAGATCATAATAAAGCCAGTGACTGAAACAATAAAATCAGCACGGTAAGGTAACAACAGAAGAGAAAACAAGACACCGAGACAAAGCACCTGGAACACTCGCTAGGTACACCTGTGTGCTGCCAGGAGGCTATGCACCTCCAACTACTCTGATACCGGCCATGACACGTCAGTCATATTGCCTAGTTCATCATATCAACATGTCACGGTTAAGTGCCTCATTTCCACCAGTTTCTTCCCAGTCCAAATTATTAAGATAACTGATGGCCACCCTGGACTTTGTCTTGTGGGGGTCGGTCATATCTAACTACTCACCTGTTCTTGGTTCCAGGACTTAATGTCCATGCAGCCAGGTCTCTGACTAAGTCTCCTGATTAGCAGTCTGGTCAACCAGGCTGTTGGATGCTGCTCTTCACAATCTTCACAATCCCAATCCGGTTGATCAAGAATCTTTTGCAAGAGTATCCTAAATTCTCTTTTGAACACCTTGAGAGGTCGGCTAGTTATGCTCCTTATATTTCCAGAGTGTTGAAAAGTCTTGGGCCCCAATGTTGTCAGGATTCTCTCAATGTACCTGTTGTACATCTGCTTTTCACTAGGACTCTTCTGTACTTCCAGAGCATGCCTCCTGGTGTTGCAAGGTATTATTTTCTTGAGCAGATTTGAACCAGTCCTGCTAGTATTTTTTAAGTATAAAGTACTCTCTCTCTCTAAACTCTAAGTAATATCTGCACTAAAGAGAACATAGATTTACAAATTGTAAATGTTCCCAATAATTTGGAAGTTTCCTTTAAAGAATTCGGGTAGTAAAAGATCTCTACACGTTTTCCAGATAAGCAACTTCTCCGTCTTTGAATTGAGCAGTTAGTGTGCAACATTATTCCACCTTAGAGAGAGCTAGTGTCTTAAAAAGAGTACCATGATTAGTCTGGTATCTCTTTGTCTGGGTTCTTGTTTGAAAGACTCATTATCCAGCCTGTCATTTTTCTTGCAGGTGTCACAATTACCATATGGTGTTTTTTAAAAGTAATGTCTTCCGATATTATCACTCCTAAATCTTCTATAATATTTTTTTCTATTGTGTGATTTGGCTGAGAACTAATTCTACATTTTAGTATTTGCTTTGTTTGTGTATGTTTCTCTGCCTCATTACATGTGTGTGACTGGTTAATTGTTCACCACAATCTGCACGTGCCTGGAGTACACTTCTCTAGGTGCTCGCTGTGTTGCCACTGCCCCGGGCCCATGATGATTGCAAATATGCTGCTTTTGCAGTGGTATTTTCTAATGTCTTTGGCAGATAATTGTTCCAAAAGAGAACTTGACAAACATCTTCAAAGGATACCTAATCAAGCAGGTTGTAACTTGTATATCAGGATGCAAGCAGCCGCATCAAACAGCCTGGTTGACCAGATCGCCAACCAGGAGGCTTAGTCGAGAGGTATAGGGGGTTTTGATGGACTAAGAGGTCAGGTTATGCATATGGACTATGGACTATGAACTATCTGAATATGGACTAACAGGGTCATGAGGGGCCATGTATTTAGTCAAATGTCCCTGGTCCTAATTGGTATTGTGTTGCCCTGGGATGTGTTTCCCAGCATTGGTCTCTCCTTCCATATAGTAACTGCCACCTCTCCTCTATGGTCAGTCTCTCAATTTTTATTAAGCTACAGGGCCACATTAAGCCACAACCACCACACCACACCACACCACAAGTTCCATACGATGAACCAACTCAATATACTTTGTTTAACCGTATTATTAATTATCTTGTGTACTCCACTTCTTCATAACACTTTCTTCCCTATCCTCATAAGACCAAAAACACATCTCAAGAGTATCATGTCTACAGCTCTAACTTGTGATTTGTTATATTCACGCCACACACCAGTGTCTCATCCATACATAGTTCACACCACACCCACATCTCATCCACACCAGTGTCTCATCCATACATAGTTCACACCACACCCACATCTCATCCACACCAGTGTCTCATCCATACATAGTTCACACCACACCCACATCTCATCCACACCAGTGTCTCATCCATACATAGTTCACACCACACCCACATCTCATCCACACCAGTGTCTCATCCATACATAGTTCACACCACACCCACATCTCATCCACACCAGTGTCTCATCCATACATAGTTCACACCACACCCACATCTCATCCACACTAGTGTCTCATCCGTACATAGTTCACACCACACCCACATCTCATCCACACTAGTGTCTCATCCGTACATAGTTCACACCACACCCACATCTCATCCACACCAGTCTCACCCGTACACTTCACACCACACCCACATCTCATCCACACCAGCGTCTCATCCATACATAGTTCACACCACACCTACATCTCATCCACACTAGTGTCTCATCCATACATAGTTCACACCACACCCACATCTCATCCACACCAGTCTCACCCGTACACTTCACACCACACCCACATCTCACTCACACCAGTGTCTCATGCGTACAGAGTGCTCTCGCCACACTAGCATCACGCACAGCAGCAGCAGCAGTGTAGTACGTAAGGCACAGCACTACCACTACTTCACGCAGCTCATAAACGTATAACCCCCTCAAACTTCTCCCCTTACTGGGGCTTTCACCGTCGCGACCACTCTCCTTCCAGGCTCACTCTCAACTCACTCTCAGCCCTCTTTTTAATATTTGCAGATCCCAAGTACAGCATTTAGACTGATCAGCTATTTCAGAACTTCTCTGTTTACTAGAACTTTAATGTTACATTCTATCCCCACTACCATTACTTTCCCTTGTTTACATTCACTACCATTACTTTCCCTTGTTTACATTCACTACCATTACTTTCCCTTGTTTACATTCACTACCATTACTTTCCCTTGTTTACATTCACTACGATTACTTTCCCTTGGTTTACATTCACTACCATTACTTTCCCTTGTTTACATTCACTACCATTACTTTCCCTTGTTTACATTCACTGTCATCAGCGCTTTTATTTATATATCAACAAAACTTTCAACTACTCTATATATACTGTTTATCTGTCATCTAACAATGCAAGAATGTCATTATCTACACATATATCAGCAGTAGCAGTAATTTAAAAAGATGTATTATCTAAATTTCAATGTGGGTGCAGGAACAATTTCATAGTACTAAAGTGCAAGAACTGATTGAATAAATTACAAATAATAAAAGAGAAAATCGGGGATATTCCCTAGACAGAGGTCTCTATTAATTTAAAGCTTAGTGCGAGTCTCGTGTTAAAACTTACATGATGTAATGGAGGCGTCATATAGGGCATCTCTTCGTTGGCTGGTGTTCGTCCCGAGATGGCTAAGGCTGCCTGGATTTCTGTAGATGGAGGTCGGTCCGAGATGGCTCCTATGCTATGTGGAGAAGTCGGCGAGGGTGCAGAACCAGACACAGATGATCGGGCATTGAGGTGTGGTGATCGCGGTGAAGATGGGCCCTTACCCGAGGATGCAGAGGTTATTGAAGTTGTCATTAGCCCGCTGTCTGGAGGACCAGCAGTAGTAACCGACTCCTCTTCTATATCAAACCTTTTCTCTGGTACTGGAGGAGCAGGTTCATAACCTCCTTCCGAGTCCCATCCAGAACTGTTGGAATGTCAACTAATCACTTCTCTTCTCTCAAATGTCAATTTACTTCATGCATTTCAATTACATATTTCTACAAACACATTTGTTTGATGCATACATCTGAAATAATTCACATTACAGTATATTAATTTTTGCACACGTTTAAACAGATGTTCGTATATTTTACTCTTTCCTTCCAGTCAAATAGCTGGAAGATGATGAGTGGAAGACAGAAAAGAAACAAGTGACAAAAGCTACTGACACTGCAGCTGAGGCAGTAAACCCCTTTGTTGTCGTCTGAGGTGCATGCCATGAGATGGTAACAAGGAACATCAAATGCTACTATAACCAAGCAAATCAGTAGATAAAATCAATCATTAAGTATGCAGTAATGAAATGTCTACATCTGGTGCCACTGCCACAGCTTGGCAAGTAGCTGTGGCAGTGTAGCAACCATATACTGGCAATTTGGTAACAAAATCAATCTGTTATTTAGATGGATTTGCTACCTGGATGTTCAGATGTTGAAGGTATCACTGTACACCTTTTGAGTACAATTCTACTTAGAATCCATTTGAAAGGAAAACCTTTGGCTATATATTATGTGATACTAATGTAGATAACGTAGATATGTAGATAACGGTCATCACTAACCTCTTGTCTTTGGTAATGGCTTTAGGATCATCGTAATTATCAGTGTCCGTTTCTGGATCCTCAGAATCATCACGGACTACCTTAGCGTATGGATGATCCTCTGAAAAACATAAATAAAAAATTCATAAAAAACCAGCATTGAATGCAATGAAACACCATTTTCTGGGTGAGCCCCGGAGGCTCCCTGAAGCTAACTACCCATAGATAAGTACCCTACCCAAGACATGTCGCTAAAAACTGCGGCAAGAGCAGCATACAGTACTTTTTAACATCATGGGCACAATGGTAGACCGCAGGGAGGCAGAACTTCATGGCACACATGAGCCCTTGAACAGGAAACCAAAGAAACCAGATTCACCCCAGAGAGTGTCCACCAACACAAACCCAGCGGCTCACAGTTGGCGGTGTAAAGCCACCACTGGACACAACACATGACACACCCCCAAACCTAACCAACCATCCACAACCAATGGACCCATCCTGAAGAGGAGTCTGGATGCCACAAAAGAAGGAGAAGCCTGCAAACAAACAAAATGACCACCTGAACCAAATGACTCCTCACAGAAAACATCAATATACAATACTAAATAAACAAGAATGCATCACAGGTATTTATCAATTCCTCTCTGAGATTCGGGTGGGTGGGGCACATAGTTTGAAATAGTGGTTAAGCCTTCAAGCATATTTTGGGATGGGTAGATGGGTTGGTTTTTGGTTGTTGGGTGCACGGAGGAGCACAACAACCTTTCTGGCTGTTGGGAGGGTGGGCTTCTGGTTCTTGGATGGGTGGGCTTCTGGTTCTTGGGTGGGTGAGTTTCTGGTTCTTGGGTGGGTGGGCTTCTGGTTCTTGGGTGGGTGAGTTTCTGGTTCTTGGGTGGGTGGGCTTCTGGTTCTTGGGTGGGTGAGTTTCTGGTTCTTGGGTGGGTGAGTTTCTGGTTCTTGGGTGGGTGAGTTTCTGGTTCTTGGGTGGGTGAGTTTCTGGTTCTTGGGTGGGTGGGCTTCTGGTTCTTGGGTGGGTGAGTTTCTGGTTCTTGGGTGGGTGAGTTTCTGGTTCTTGGATGGGTGAGTTTCTGGTTCTTGGGTGGGTGGGCTTCTGGTTCTTGGGTGGGTGAGTTTCTGGTTCTTGGGTGGGTGAGTTTCTGGTTCTTGGATGGGTGAGTTTCTGGGTCTTGGGTGGGTGAGTTTCTGGTTCTTGGGTGGGTGAGTTTCTGGTTCTTGGGTGGGTGAGTTTCTGGTTCTTGGGTTGGTGAGTGTCTGGTTCTTGGGTTGGTGAGTGTCTGGTTCTTGGGTTGGTGAGTGTCTGGTTCTTGGGTGGGTGAGTTTCCGGTTCTTGGGTGGGTGAGTTTCTGGTTCTTGGGTGGGTGAGTTTCTGGTTCTTGGATGGGTGAGTTTCTGGTTCTTGGGTTGGTGGGCTTCTGGTTCTTGGGTGGGTGGGCTTCTGGTTCTTGGGTGGGTGGGCTTCTGGTTCTTGGGTGGGTGGGCTTCTGGTTCTTGGGTGGGTGGGCTTCTGGTTCTTGGGTGGGTGGGCTTCTGGTTCTTGGGTGGGTGAGTTTCTGGTTCTTGGGTGGGTGGGCTTCTGGTTCTTGGGTGTGTGGGCTTCTGGTTCTTGGGTGGGTGAGTTTCTGGTTCTTGGGTGGGTGAGTTTCTGGTTCTTGGATGGGTGAGTTTCTGGTTCTTGGGTGGGTGAATTTCTGGTTCTTGGGTGGGTGAGTTTCTGGTTCTTGGATGGGTGAGTTTCTGGTTCTTGGGTGGGTGAGTTTCTGGTTCTTGGGTGGGTGAGTTTCTGGTTCTTGGGTGGGTGAGTTTCTGGTTCTTGGATGGGTGAGTTTCTGGGTCTTGGGTGGGTGAGTTTCTGGTTCTTGGATGGGTGAGTTTCTGGTTCTTGGGTGGGTGAGTTTCTGGTTCTTGGGTGGGTGAGTTTCTGGTTCTTGGGTGGGTGAGTTTCTGGTTCTTGGATGGGTGAGTTTCTGGTTCTTGGATGGGTGCGTTTCTGGTTCTTGGATGGGTGAGTTTCTGGTTCTTGGGTGGGTGGGCTTCTGGTTCTTGGGTAGGTGGGCTTCTGGTTCTTGGATGGGTGAGTTTCTGGTTCATGGGTGGGTGGGCTTCTGGTTCTTGGATGGGTGAGTTTCTGGTTCTTGGGTGGGTGGACTTCTGGGGACAGATTCACAAAGCAGTTATGCAAGTACAGTACTTACGAACGTGTTCATCTTTCCTCGATCTTTGACGGCTTTGGTTGCATTTATTAAACCATTTACAGGCATGAAAACTTCCCAATCAACTGTTGTTATTGTTATAAACAGCCTCCTAGTGCTTCGGAGTTCATTAACTGTTTAATAATTGTAATTGTCATGGCCGACTTAGTTAAGGTGTATCCTAGGGAGTACCAAGTGTGTAGGTTCAAAGCCTCACCATGGTTTCTACTGATTTTCTCAATGATACATCATGTTAATGTGATTTCTTTGAGATCAAAATTGGAAGATACAGTAGTGGTGTGGTGCCCATATCTCAAGGAGCACAAACAAATTAGAAAGAGTGCAAAATACTGTACGTGCTATTAAATGGCTCCCGGAACTTAAGAACACGAACTATGATGAGAGGATGGAATAAGAGGATTATTCAAAATAATCCAGACAGAAGATAATAGTACTGTATAATAGAAAATTATACTATTATATTCTAGCCTTCGCATCAAGCATGCTAAGGCTAGAAAACAAGAGGAAAAAGAGGCGATATGATCACTTTGTAAAAAATAGAAACAGGAATCAATAAAATAGACAAAGATGAATTTTTTTGAAGCTTGCAACTTTGCAAACAAGAGGTCACAGAGTCAAGCTCAGACAACAAAGGTGTCGAGAAAAATGTAAGAAAGGTCTCACTTGTAAACAGAGTTGTAAACACTTGGAAAAAGGCAAGTGAGAAGGTGGTGGATGCCAAAACCATCAGCAGTTTCAACGCATCATAGAACAGTTTACTGAGAAGACCAGACACCATGAGCATAGCTCTACTCCTGTAACTTTTATCAGGTAATTGCACTGTCTTCATCACTGTAACAATTTTCATTCCACACCACTTTTATCACTGTAACTATCTACACTAAACACAGCCATCTTCACTGTAACCACTTTCATTACACACTGTATCTTCATTACTGTAACCCTCTACATAAAGGGTTCTCCCTTCATGCTGTATCTACATTACTGTAACCCTCTACTAAATGAAGACATGGCCATCATTACTCTAACCCACATTCACTATACAGCATCTTCATCAATAAACTACATAAGAAACAAATATTTTCAACTTTATGTATTATCCTGTCAAGCACACACACGCACACTGATTAAGAACTTTTTTAGTGTCAGAGTGGTTGACAAATGGAATGCATTAGGGGGTGATGTGGTGGAGGCTCACTCCATACACAGTTTCAAGTGTAGATATGACAGAGCCCGATAGGCTCAGGAATCTGTACACCTGTTGATTGACGGTTGAGAGGCGGGACCAAAGAGCCAGAGCTCAACCCCCGCAAACACAACTAGGTGAGTACAACTAGGTGAGTACTGATGGTACTTGTGTGCCTTAACCAGTATACTACAGTCAGGTTTCTCTTCATCTGGGGACGCCCCAACATTTAACCATCATGTAGAAAATAATACACTGGATGAATCTTAGTAAGGAAGGAGCCTGGAATTTAGAGACATTGTAATTTAGTATCATTTGCCATTTCATGCAAAGAGGAGAAAGGAGGTCGACCCCTGACCCACCTATAACCATCTTCTTGAAGTTATCTTGAGATGAGATTATCTTGAGATGAGGTTATCTTGAGATGATTTCGGGGCTTAGCGTCCCAGCGGCCCGGTCCTCGACCAGGCCTCCTTTTTGTTACACACACCTAGCCCTTAAACAGGGCAAATCATATATATATGCTTTCAGTGACAAAACCGAAACCGCGCATGTCATATATATATGATTTCGTGTCTAGCGCTATAATTTAAACGCCCCACCTGGGATAGGGGCAGCTATAGTGCAGCCATGACCGATAGTTGTCAGATGCCACCTAGAAAAAAAATCCAGGCCAACATTCTTGGGTGTGAGAGCTTCAGTATTGAGCAAGCCACCAAGGCTGATGCACGCTGCATGAGCTCACAGCACCGCTGTTCAGCTTGTGACCACAGCATCGCCTACAAATGCCATAATAAATATGTTCCTGCTATTATTTAGTGATGATAGTATTACAGAAGACCCCCCTGACTGTGATAAAACTGACCAGGATTCTGATAATAGCAGGATTGTGGTGATATTTAGTGCTGTGCTCCATGGAGGGAGGAGTAATGCTGTGGGAGGGAGGGTGGTGGCGCCGTCTTCTGACTGTGTGTGGCCACCATTTATTGACTGCACTCACCATACCAGCTTAGTGGTTCGCTATGGTGAACACATATGTAGATACTTATATATAACGTGTGTATAGAGGGTAATAACAGCAATAGGAGTAGGTTGGGAGCTGCCATTTTGGTGAGGGAAGTGCATCGTCTGCACGACTTATCATGCTGTTTACTGGTGGCCACTATGGTCTTTGGGCACCATACCAGCTTATTTATCATCAGGTTATTTTGAGATGATTTCAGGGCTTTAGTGTCCCCGCGGCCCGGTCCTCGACCAGGCCTCCACCCCCAGGAAGCAGCCCGTGACAGCTGACTAACACCCAGGTACCTATTTTACTGCTAGGTAACAGGGGCATAGGGTGAAAGAAACTCTGCCCATTGTTTCTTGCCGGTGCCCGGGATCGAACCCGGGACCACAGGATCACAAGTCCAGTGTGCTGTCCGCTCGGCCGACTGACTCCCAACCGGCTTATGTGTACAGGTATGGTGAATAAAACAGGTAGATACCTATATATAATGTATGTATATAGCATAATAACACCACAAACAATATTGCTGGAGGAAAAATATTAGTGCGTCTGGCCTTGAGGGCGGCCGCCACCAGCTGACTGTGTGAGTAGCTACGTCTTTGTGCCTTTACTCACCATACAAGCTTAGATGTGCAGTTATGGTGAACAAAACATGTAAATACTTAGATATAACGTCTGTGTATAGTGAATAAATGCACAAACAGCATTGTGGAAGGAGAATGAGGGCGAGTGAGGTGTTGTTGAGGGAGGGAGTGGCAGCGAGTGGCTGGCTGGTGTGTGGCGGTCACTCCTCGTTGCTTTTTGACTCAATACCAACTTAATGGTTCGTTATGGTGAGCAAAACATGCAGATATTTATATATAACCTGTGTGTATATATACTTATATATATAACCTGTGTATATATACTTATATATAACCTAAGTTTTCAGTTAGTTATATAACCTGTGTATATAGTGTAATAACAGCACAACTACTTGTTTATTGTTTTATGAACATAATAATTGAATCACTAATATGCACACCATAATTTTGAGTACAGCGATGGTTCACACATTTTATTATATAAATATATCACAATTCACTGCATTGAATAATATTACTGCAAAAAAACTAAGAAAAAATCAGAGACATATTGAAATAATTAGGTAATAATATATTTGTGGCAACTGCCGCCTGACAGCTCGAGCGGAGTAGACCTCATCTGGCGAAAGCTCTGTCAACGCCCCTTTTTTGCCAGACTGCCCCACCCTATTGCGGCTAAAATATGCCACCTACAATTTTTTTGTTATTTTTTCCATAATCAGGGAACAAAAATGAACACTTCTATAAGACGAAAAAAAAATTGGAATTTTTTTTTTGATGCGCCTGTGGGGTGTTAAATCCATTTGGGCTCCTAGCGGTTTGAGGGCTAGGAAGCAGCCCGTAGCAGCTGTCTAACTGCCAGGTACCTATTTACTACTAGGTAACAGGGACATCAGTGAAAGAAACTCTTTGCCCATTTGTCTCCGCCTCCATCGGGTATCATACCCGGAACTTCAGGACTACGAATTCGAAGCGCTGTCCACTCAGCTATCAGGCGCCCTATCCCCCATCAACGACCAATCATACTGCAATGTTTGGTGAGGCTAGCCCCAAGTGTCTGGCTTCCAACCTCAGCTGGACACAGATATTTTATTTTTTAACAGATACAGTGTCTTTGGTCACTTAAATAAATGAACAGGAAGGTAGGATCTGAACCATAACGTGGTCAATAACATTGTATATATACTACTATTATACACTAAGTTGAATAGGATTTTTCACAACCTTATCCCCCCCCCCCACCAAAGGAAACAGTGATAATGATGATAGTTCATTTTAACTATTCCAAATGAAAATGTTATTCATGGACTTGAACAACCAAAATAATTTCCACTTACTCTTTGGTAGTTTGACATGAGCATATGGATGATTCTTCTTCACTTTGGCATATGGGTGAGCTGCAGTTGCTATCCCTGATCCCACAACACCATCTACGTGTGGTGGAGCAGCAGGCTCGGTTGGCGACGTGTGTGTTGGGTCCCGAATGATAGCTGCACGACCGTCTGGTCCTATAGCACCAGCAGGAAGGACCTGAACCCCACCAATAACTTTTCCTATGCCACTTCCACCTGCTGAAAGCAAAGTAAATGCCCTATCATAATACATGCCCTATGATGATCAATGTCGTATCATAATAAATGGTCTTATATAATAAATGCATTTTGTAAATATGCCCATTTCATTTTGAACATGTTAATGACTTGGATTTTAACAACGAATAAGAAAAATTCAAAATGACTGTCACAAAGAGTAATAAAATACAGAAGGAGATAGATAAAAAAAGAAAAACAAATGAATGTTAATTAGATCTCTTAATGTTACTTTATGCCATGCAATTGTAAATTGTAAAGTTGGTAGGATTGAGTTAATGAGTTATTATGGTTGATTTATGAAGAGATGGTTAGACTCATTGAGTTTCTTTACCAGCATGGCCTAAAATATTGAGGTGTAGGAATATGCAGTGGACAGAGAGTGGACCCTGTAATTATGACAAGAACTTATGCTACCCTCCTTGAAGAAGCAAACCACGTTTTCCTTATGGTTTGGAAAGGGGGGAAACTCGTTAAAGTGACAGTCATTTCAACCACGCCGGAAGCCATCCACTCTGAGATGGTGGATCGACACAGCAACAGCAGAGGCCAAGATCCATGTATTTGGCTGCCTGCCGAGTGTTCCCCATATATCCTCAGTAAGCCATTCAGCTCAAGGAAACCCAGGAAATGCACACAAATAAGCCTGTCCTCATAAACAAAGGTCAAAGTGCTTTCTATTGTCCCCGCCAAACCCCCTGTTTATGAATGAAAAACAGTTTACACAAGACTCAACTGATGATGCCTGTCATCAGTTGTGATGACAGAGCGTCGTCGTCAGTGCTTCGCTGACCACTTTTTTCGAACCACAATGCTGTAAAAGCTTCACTCATGTACTACAAATACAAATAATCCTTAACAGAACTTAAACACTTAACATAACCAATGCCTAAATATCCACAAAATGCTAATATATAATAATATTCATTTATATTTGAGAAAATTCCCGTTTTGAATGAACAGCATGTTAAAATTTATGAATGCATCTTTGGGGTCAACCGCTGGATGGAATGGACTTGGTCTGAGGACAGGTTCCCAAATACAGACAGGCATAAAGGTCAACCACCACAAGTGCTCCCGACAACAGGGAACCTGGGAATGGAGCTGCACAAAACCCAAGCCCCGAGAATGAGTGGTACCAAACAGGCAGTCACTGACAGGTGCAAAACACCTGCAGCACGGTCACCACCTCATACCACTCCAGCATGTGGGTTTGACAAACTGCACCAAGTGAGAACATTGGCTTGTCTGCCAGCAAGGATGTATCTAGAACTTCAGAATGCCTCCAATATGGAGAAGACAACCCAAACTCAAAAAGGGAGGGGGGTTACCTTGAGGTGATTCCGGGGCTTAGCGACCCCGCGGCCCGGTCGTCGACCAGGCCTCCTGATTGCTGGACTGGTCAACCAGGTTGCTGGACTGGTCAACCAGGCTGTTGAACGCGGCTGCTCGCAGCCTAACGTATGAGTCACAGCCTGGTTGATCAGATATCCTTTGGAGGTGTTTGTCAAGTTCTCTCTTGAACACTGCGAGGGGTCGGCCAGTTATGCCCCCTTATGTGTAGCGGAAGCGTGTTGAACAGTCTCGGGCCTCTGATGTTGATAGAGTTTTCTCTCAGAGTACCTGTTGCACCTCTGCTCTTCAACAGGGGTATTCTGCATATCCTGCCATACCTTCTGGTCTCATGTGCTGTTATTTCTGTGTGCAGGTTTGGGACCAGCCCCTCTACTATTTTCCATGTGTAAATTATTATGTATCTCTCCCGCCTGCGCTCAAGAGAGTACAGATTTAGGCTCTTTAGTCGGTCCCAATAGTTTAGGCGTTTTACTGAGTGGATTCTAGCAGTAAAGGATCTCTGCACACTCTCTAGGTCAGCAATTTCTCCAGCTTTGAAAGGGGCTGTCATTGTGCAGCAGTATTCCACTCTAGAGAGCACTAGCGTCTTGAAAAGTATCATCATTGATATAGCATCTCTGGTGTGAAAGGTTCTTGTTATCCAACCTATCATTTATCTTGCAGTTGTGATGGCTACTTTATTGTGTTCTTTAAATGTAAGGTCTTCCGACATCAGTACACCCAAATCCTTTACATTGCCTTTCCATTCTATGTTATGATTTGACTGAGTTTTGTACGTAGTTTCCGTTTTTATATTTTCATTTTTTCCGTAGCGCATGAGCTGAAACTTATCTTCGTTTAACACCATAGAAGGACCTGATTGACATCTGATTGGAGGTTTGCCATGTCCTCTATGTTGTCTACTCTCATAAAAATCCTAGTGTCATCTGCAAAGGATGATACAGTACTATAGGTTGTGTTCTTGTCTATGTCCGATATGAGGATGAGAAAAAGTACTGGAGCAAGTACAGTACCCTGGGGGGACTGAGCTCTTTACGGTTGATGGTCCGGATTTTATTTTGTTGACTATTACACATTGGGTTCTATTAGTCAGGAAATTGTAGATACATCGGCCTATTTTTCCAGTAATTCCTTTTGAACGCATTTTATGTGCAATAACACCATGGTCACATTTGTCAAAGGCTTTTGCAAAATCTGTGTAAATTACATCAGCATTTTGTTTGTCTTCCAAGGCATCTAATGCCATGTCATAGTGGTCCAGCAACTGTGATAGGCAAGAGCGCCCTGTTCTGAAACCATGTTGTCCGGGGTTATGGAGATGCTGTGATTCCATGTATTTTGTGATCTTACTTCTTAGCACTCTCTCAAAGATTTTTATGATGTACGATGTTAGTGCTATCGGTTTGTAATTTTTTGCCTCTGCCCTATTTCCTCCTTTATGGAGTGGTGCTATCTCTGATGTTTTTAATATGTCAGGGATAATGCCAGTATCTAGGCTTTGTCTCCACAGAATGTGAAGGGCCTGCGAAAGCAGTTTTTTACAGTTCTTGATGAATATAGAGTTCCAAGAGTCAGGGCCTGGTGCAGAGTGCATAGGCATACTGTTTATGGCTTCTTCAAAATCTAGTGGGGATAGGGTGATGTCTGATATATGATTTGATGTTGGTATCATGTCCATGAAAAATTAATTTGGGTTATCAATCTTTAGTGCGTTTAATGGCTCACTGAAAACAGTCGTACTGCTTCCTCAGTAGCTAGCTCATTTCTTTGTTGTCATCGGTGAAAGTTCCATCTCCCTTTCGCAGGGGCCCGATACTAGATGTGGTTTTTGATCTTGATTTTGCATAGGAGAAAAAATATTTTGGATTTCTCTCTATTTCACTGATGGCCTTTTGCTCTCTTTGTCTCTCCTGGGTTTTGTATGATTCTTGTAGATTTAGTTCAATTGTTTCTATTTCTCTACCTAACCTTCTTCGCCGTTCTTGAGATAGGGTGCGACTCAAGTTGTTCCTCGAATCGTTTTCTTCGCCTATAAAGGGAATGATGTTCCCGTTCCAATCTGCATCTCTTCCTCTTTTTTCTTAGGGGTATGCAGTTTGAACATATTTCTAGTGCTACTGGGCTTATTTTTTCCAGGCACTGGTACAGGTTTGCATTTTCTAGCTGTTCTTCCCAGCTTATTTGTGTGAAGTCTTGGTTTATTTGCTCCCAGTTTATCTGTTTATTATTGAAGTTGAATTTGCTGAAATCTCCTCCATCGGGAATCGGGACTGGTTTTGAAGGTCTATTCCCCATGCTAGTCAGAACTTCAATTAAGTTGTGATCTGAGTAACAGGTATTTGTAATCATAATGTTCCTGATCAATTCATCATTATTAGTGAAAATGAGGTCCAGCATGTTCTCCTTTCTAGTTGGTTCTACTATTTGCTGGTTTAAGGCAAACCTGTCGCACATCTGTAGCAGATCATTTGCATGTGCCTGTTCATTTAGGCTAATTCCTGGAATTCTCTCTGATACAATCGTATCAGCTATGGTCTTCCATTTCAGGTGCTGTAGGTTGAAGACCCCAAGAAGGATGATATTTGGGGCTGGATTTGTGAGGTTTTCTAAGCAGTGTTCTATTTTCATTAGTTGGAATTTAAACTGCTGATGATTTGCCTCCGTTGACTTATATACAAGGACAATAACTACATTTAAGATCTCTATTTTGATTATTAGCACTTCCACCATATCATTTGTGGTGTTTAGCAGCTCAGTACAGATGAGTGTGTCTTTGATGTAGAGGCTGACCCCCCACCCTGTAGCCTGTGTTTCCTGTCACATCTGTAAAGATTGTACCCCGAAATCCACATTTCACCATCATGGTAGTCCTTGGTTTGAGTTTCCGTTAGGGCTGCAAACACTGCATTTGCCTCATGTAAGAGGCCATCTATGAAGTGCACTTTGTTACATTTGCGTGTTTTTATACCCTGAATGTTGGCAAATAAAAATGATGTTATGTTTGTGGAAGTGCTGGATGCCTTACTTGGTGTTGATATCTGAGGCTCTGGTAAGGAGGCCACTGTGTTTGCGACCTCTCCAGCATTTGACCGAGTTGATGGTAAAGCCTGGACATTTTTAGCCATTCTTCTCCTCCTCCTCTTGCTAAAAAATCATCCTGGTAAATAGTGTTTTGACTGCCTTCATCGAGATGGATTGTCGGTCTTATTTGCTTGGTACCTTTTATATGAAAAGTTGGACATTGTGTGTTGAAACATTCATTCTTATTTAAAGAGTTCTTGCACAGTTCTGGGTGAAAGAGATCATCATCAGACCATCAGAAAGGCATAATCTGGGTCTCACAGGAGGTATGTAAATAAAAGCCTCCAGAGCAGCCACAGGAGGAACCCAGACAGAAAGGAATCTCCAGAAGAATGGCCCAGAAAGACCCAGAGGTAAACGTAACCAAACCCTGAGGGAAGCCACAGCCAAATACACATATTGGGAGGGAGGATATGGAAAACCCCTTCCCCCTGCAAAAGGAGACTTCTCGGAGGAAACCAAGAACCACATAGAATTGAAAGGGACCCAAGAACCGAAAATTGACTTCCCCCAGAAGCCACAGAAGAGGGCCACAGAGCAGACCCCAGTGTCCTCGCCCACCATCAAGGATAGAAAAGTAGAGTCCTAGGGAGAGGATAGAAAGGAACACCGAGAAGCCTCGGTGGGACTAGCAGATGCGACTGCCTCCACGCCTCAATTGGAAGGAGCAGCCCTCAGAGCTGCATCCTGAACTAAAACCTGCCCCAACCCAGAAAACCTCACATGTTTCAGGGAAATAATCAGAGGAAGGAGGATCAAAAGACAGGCGAACCACAGCCAAAGGAGTCAAGGTGGACATCACCAATATCTCCAATTCCAGGTCCCTAAACACCACTAGGGCAGCTCTGGGGCATCCAACTGGGCACACAACCTAGATCACATCAATGAAGAAAAAATAATATGCAAAGGAATACTTGCCTGGGAAGCCATAATCTCATCAGGAGGGTCACAAAAAACCAGCGTTGAATGTAAGGGGTAGCCCCAGACCCCTCACGCCGGCTATCCACCCGTCAGTTCTGAGGTTGGATGTCAAAACATGCGAAAAACCACCAACCGGGGGGAGGGAGGGATGCCGGGAAGCCTCCGGGTCTCAGCCAGAAAATGGCGTTTCATTACATTCAACGCTGGTTTTCTGGGGGGGAACCCTAAGACTCCCAGGAGCTAACTACCCAGAGAGAGAAAAAAAATAGGAACTTACCCAGGAGACGGTCGCTGCTCACTCCTTAACTCGAAGTCGAGATATCTGGCTGCAACTGCCGACCTAAGGCAACACAGGCCCGACTAGGCCCAGGAACGTTTATGATACCGAGCAGCCAGGACCCTGTTCAACTGCCAAAATCCCCGAGCCCGAATGTCAGCCCAGAACATATTGCCAAACACGGCAGCAAGAGCAGTGAACTTGTGAACGCCATGAGCCCGGGGATAGACTGCAGGCTGGCTAGCCTTAACAATCCTGCGGACAACCTGGGAGACCCGCACCCGCAAACAGGTAAGAAGGGAAACCAGATCAGCATTTGCGCGTCACAGAAGCTGTGACGCGGAAATAACGGCGAAGGGCCGCAACCGGACACAAAACATGATGCACCCTCTGCCTGACCAACCAAGCATTAAAAATCCAAGGACCCCTCTGGAAAGTAGCAGTCTCATTCTTCGCCAGAAAAGGAGATGGCTACAGATGGATAAACCAATCTCCACGACCGAAAGAGCAGAAACACCTGCGCCGGAGGAGAGCGTGAAGCTCACCAACCCGATCCCCAGATGCCAATGCCAACAGAAAAAGAGCCTTTGAGAAGCAATCCTGAACTTAAGGGACCACAACAAACCGTGAAGAAGAAAGAAAAGAGAGCACCTTGTCCAATGACCAGGACGGCTCAGGCAGAGCATGAGCAGACTGGAGGTGAAACAACGCACGAGACAGCTTGCGAAACAACGCAGATGTAATGTCAATACCGAAAGCAAGCTGAAGCGGCTCCACCAGCACCACACAATACGAGGCGACAGTGTTAGGCATAAGATGATGGTCCTGGAACAACCAAGAGAGAAAGGACAACACAACCCTAACAGACAGCGAAACATAACGACGAAGACGCAAAAAGAAATGGAAGGACCACCAGGAAACTTCATACTGCCGCCTAGAAGAAGCCCGCAGGTGGGACACTAACAAGGAAGCCACCTGATCACCACTGAGATGATTAACCCGAGTCAAGAATACCATATGCGAAGACTTGAGGAGAAGATCGAACCAGCCATGTGACGCACAGGTCCGATCTGCTGAAACAGATCGGAGCCTGTTCGGTCCGATTGGACCGAACAGGCATAGCCACGGGAAAACCTCCTGGTTCGTACACCAAGCAAGCAGCGCCTGAACCTGAAACCACGGCTGGGCTGGCCACCACAGGGCCAAGAGGACTGCTCTTCCCTGGTAAGTCTCCAAGTGAGTCAGGACCTGGAGCAACAGCTGAACTGGGGGAAAGAGGTACAGGAACCCCCATCTCGACCAGTCCTGCCGAAAGGCGTCAACCCCAAAGACCTCGCAGTCGGGGAAGGGCGCCACATATATGGGAAGGCCCCTCGACCACGCCGATGAGAACAGGTCCACCTCGGGAAGCCCAAACGCCCGGCAAAGCCAAAGGAAGGAGTCGGCATTGACCGTCCATTCCGTGGAAAGAGGGGAACGAAACGAAACAGGCCGTCGGCCAGGATGTTGGACACTCCCCGCACATGAACAGCCAGGAGAGCTAAACCCTGAGAACTCAGCAGACGAGTCACCCAAAGTGACCAGCGCCAAAGAGTCAAGGACCGCATCGAACACCCCCCCCCCCCCCACCTGGTTCAGGCAATGAACCACAGGGGAGCAGTCCGCATGGAGCCGGATTGTCGATCCGCGGGCGACAAAAACCCTCCGCAGCACAAACCACACCGCCGCGAACTCCCGCATGGTGATGTGGACCCAACGAAAGGACAGACCCCACCATCGCTGGCCAGCCTGGTGAGCACTGGTCACAAAGCCCCAGCCGAGAGACGACACACCCGTGAACACATCAAGCGAGGGCTCGGGCAGGCGCCAAGGTACTGAACCCCGAAAAACCCAACGAGGAAGCCAGTGACGCAGCAGCCGACGAAAGGCCCCTGGGGTCTGAACCCAGTGATTGCGAGAGAAGCTGAAGGGACATCCCCAAAGGAACCAGAACAGCCGACGAAGCAGGTAGACCATCATCGCGAAGTTCAGGCTTCCGCACAGACCCTCGAGCAACCGCCGGGTGACCCGGGAACCCCCGAGAAACAGTCGTATGCGGGACCGCAGCCGCAGGAGAGACTCCAGAGGAAGAGACAAGGAAGCGATCCAAGAGTCCCACACAAGATCCAGACAGGTCCAAACCTGAGAGGGAACCAAATGGGACTTCCTCCAATTCCCCAAGAACCCGAACCCAGCGAGCTGGGAAAGAACCAAATCCCTGGCTAGCAGGCAAGAGGACTGGCTGGGAGCCCAAACCAGCCAGTCATTGAGGTAGGCCAACACCCGAATACCTAACAGATGCAGACGGGCCACAACGACCTGGGTAAGGAGCGTGAGCACGCGAGGTGCCAGGTTCAACCCAAACGGGAGACAACGAAAGTGGTAACCCTGACGCCCCACAACAAAACCGAGCCAGTCCCTGAACCCCGGGTGAATCGGGACATGCCAATAAGCGTCCCGAAAGTCTAGGGACACCATCCAAGAGCCCAGCGCCAACAGGAGCCGAACCTGGGAAAGCATAGTCATCCGAAAGGAGGAGCAATGAACCCTGGGATTCAGACAGGACAAGTCCAGAATGAACCTCAGGTCCGCACAGTCCTGTTTCGGTACTGGGAACAGACGGGAAACCCATCTGAGAGAAGTCGTTGTTTCGAGTACAGGCAAGCGCACCCACTCCAAGACGACCTGACAGCGCAGGGTAAGAGGCCTGCCACGCCAGCCCTGAACCCCCCGAGCCACCCAGGCCGAAGGAAACGACTCGAAACGCCCACAAATCATGGGACCAGGTGTGAGCAAACAGCGCTAGCCTCCTCCCATCGCCCCGTCAACGGGGTAACCGCGAAAAGGCTGGCACCCCTTACGAGACCCAGAACCTCGCACAGAGCGAACACCACGCCGACCAGACGAAGATGGGACCGAAAGCGGGGCCAGACTCGAACCTGGCACCAGTGGTCTACCATGACAAGCAAAACCCCAAGCCCTGGCACGACCCCTCCTCCAGGGAAGGCCCCCCCCCACGGGACCCCCGGAGAACCAACAAGTCAGACATAGGACGACAAATAGCGGAAGCAGCCTGTATATACCGTGCCACGCCCGAATCCTCAAAAAAGCAGAGGACAAAAAGGAGAAGACATCCTAAGAGCCAGGGCCAAGACAGATTCCAGAGAGGAGGCAAGCACCGCCTGCCTACACACGAGCTGGGAAGCATCAAACAGGGAAACCGCCTCCTGCAAGATCAGCGCAAAAAGCTTCAATAAGACAGCTGACAAGCGGACCACCAAGCCCAAGGCACCGGACCCTGGAGTGGCCCCAAGCGTCCCCACATCCTCTGCAAGCCAGTCCGAAGACAGCTCCAGGAGAGAAGAGAAATGCAAGGCCAAAGCCAAAAGGCCACGGGCACGCAAGTCCTCAGCAACCTGCATTGCTGAAAGGGACGGAACCGGCACATGAAGCTGCAGAACGCTAATATCCCAAGGGAAGGGCCGGGGCAAACAAACACTCACCTCCAGAAAGACGGAATCGACACACCTGGGAGGACACGGAACCGAACCCGGGGAGGGGTAGACACCAAATCCAACTCTTACGGAGAGGGGGGGATAAGAGACCCCCACCCCTTGTAACAGTAAGCCCCACTCAGAGGGCAGAAAAACCCAGGCGGGGTCCAGCGGGGCCCAAGGCCCCCAAGTCAGCCCCTCCCCAGCCCCAAGATCCTCCTCCACAGAACCAGGGGCCAAGTCATCCCCCAACGCACCGGCCTCAAAAGAAAAAGCCAGTGCAGCTGCGTAAGCCAGATGGAAGGGAGCCCACTGGTCAGACCCAGAGGCTGCGGCAGGGGAATCGGACTCGGATGCCTCCGTTGCCACACCGGAAGGGACATCCCTCGAAACTGCCCGAATCTCGAGACCATCTAAACCCTGCCCCGAATCCGAAACCCTCAGACGCTTCGGGGCCGGAAGTAGAGGGGGAGGGGACCAGGAGGCACCACTTCGACCAGGACAAGGGGGGCCGGACTGAACCAAAGTCAAAGCGACCCCCACCCCCAAGTTCGGGTCCCTATAAGCAAAACGGGGCAGCCTCGGAGCATCCGAGTGAGCAACCAACCGAGCGCATTGCAACAACCTAAAGTGCACATGCAACGCCTGCGCCACCTGTACCCGTAAAAGATCATCATTAGACTGGATAAACTAAGTCACAAGCAAGCAACAGAACTCGCAGGACTGCGAGTTCTGTTGCTTGCAGAACAACGGGTCGAAAGTGTCACCGACCCAACAAGCAGTGTGACGGAGGCAATAACAGTGAGAGTCACACTGAGACAGGGAGACAGAGTAACCCTCAAACTCGCACGAAGCGAGTGGGGACTCCGGGGTCACATCCATCAGACCCACGCACCCCCGATTGGTTTCCCAGGGGCCTGAGAAAGTACACATGCTCAGCGAATCCCAGACAGGGTCCTGCTAACCGGCGCCCAATACTAACAATCAACTGTCTAAACCTGAACCCCAGGGACATGAACACTCACAAGGACCTAGCTGGGGGAGGCACCACCAGAAGAACTGTATCAGGTCATACACCAAGGGGCAAACAAGGCAGACCGCCCTACAAGGTAAAAACAAAAAGAAAACCAAAACCCCGCAAGAGGACAACGTACCCCAGGGAACAGAGCTGGCCGCTTTGAATGGTGAAACAAGCTGCGCAGCACCCTGCGCCCCGTACCAGTGCAAACTGCCTCTTACACTAAGGTAAACAAGGGAGACAAGACACCCAATCGCCCAAAAGGCGGCCGAAAAAACGAGCAGTTAAATAGCCCAACAGAGCCAGGACCCAAGGAACTTGAGGAAGGTAACCCCAAGCCCCAAGGGCAGTACTTACATATCATCTAGGGAAGGTAACCCTAGGCGCATGCAGCTCGAGCACTGTAGAATAACTCCTGGCTCTTGCACCCCTAGAAGACAGCCACCACACTCAAAGCACAGTGCTGAAAAACCACTGGAGCCAGAGAACACGACCTCTGCCTCTAGCATCAGCCTTAGAACTGAAGGGTGGATAGTCGGCGTAAGGGGTTTAGGACTCCCCCTTCCCCCTCCCGGGAAAGGGGGAGCTGCGCAGACAGCGGCGAGGCGACGTGTGACGTCATGCTCATTTTCTCATTTTTTGGGGGCGGGAGTTCTATCCACTTGTTCAGCTTTTGGTAGCAAATTTTACCAGAATAGGGGTTTGTTTTGGGATGCTTACCTTTCTGGGTGCCTGATCCGGTCGATGGCAGACATAGAATGCTTCACCCACACGGGGGTTTCTATAGACCACTGTTCCCCATGCCTCTCTGAGGGGGCCAGGTTCTGGCTCGTGGTCCTTGGTAGGCCCACAGAACTCCATACACATGACTGATGCCAAAGTCTGACATTAGCATATAAGCCTCGATAAGCTCCGGGGAGTCGAAGGGGCTAACCCCAGAAAAGAGCCACATGTGGAGAGCAAACCCAACGGGACTCGAGTTTTAAAGTGTCACTGACCCAACAGGCAGAAGGCATAAACACCGCCATGTGGCGCGATCGACGAACAACCCTCAAATTCACACGAAGAGAGAACAGGTTCATGGGGAATATCCACAGAACCACTGAACCTGCAGGGCCTGAAGGGTAAACTCAAGCAGGACACCCAAGGAGTGAGATTGCTACACCGGACCTAAAAGTAAGCCGAGACAACTTGGGCTGTAAAGTCCGACCTCGGTGTGTTGCGAGAAGCACGAAAACCGCCAGTACGCCTCACCAGCCAAAGTTTCTCCCAAACCAAATTATGACAGGAACGTCCCAAGACACCCGACTTACCCTGGGAGAGAGCCACCACAAGCGAGGAGCAACTCCTAAACACTCCAGGAAAGATAACCCTGGTCATGCAAGGGCAGCACTAGGAAAGGTAACCCTGTGCACATGCAGCTCCAAACACACTCAAAACCCAAAAATAAATTTCACCACTCCCTGTGCCTCTTTGAGTGGGGCAAGTTCTAGCAGTAGTCCCCGGTAGGCCCACAGAACTCCGCAGCTCATGTGACCTACTAGATGGTACCAATATCAGAATACAGTAGCTTCAGGTAGCCACAAGGTGGCTCCCCCAGAAAAATAAATTTAACAACCCAACATTTTTAACATTTTTTTTTTCCAGGGATATTCCTGCGCAGGCCCTAAGCCTCTGGCTGGCCCACTAGGTGTTGCTTGTCTCTGTTTTACTTGGGCGCAGTATGAGTATTAATGACTCGTATGGTCGCTTCAGTAAGATTTTGTCGCATGTTACTGTATCTATTGTGATGATCGTCAACAGTCACAAATTCTTACATACTTAGTGTTTAGATAATATTATACTGACTAGTAGGGAATTCTTTTAAAATAAATGAAGCTAAAACACAAACTTAAATATTCCTTGGCCTAGTATGGCAAACATATGTACTATATTAGGCCTCAGATATAGTGTAATAATCCTAGGGAGGTTAGGATAGGTTAGTTTAATTTGTCAAAGCAACACAAGTAAAAAATTGTTTTCCGGTTTGTCCAACTCAATAGTTCTGAGTTCTACATTCTAATTTTGTTGCACATCGGTATACAGACTATGGTCCTCATCGTTACTATAAGTACTGTACTACTAAAACAGGAGGATGGGCTGAAATTTAACATCATTAGACGAGAGGTTAGACAACAGATGATATGATCACAACATACAAAATACTGACATGAATAGATGAAGTGGAGAGAGAGTCATTTGATATGAATGAAAGCAGAATAAGGGAGCGCAAAATAAAATTATAAACACACGTCAGAAATTTACTTAAATACTTTTATGCAGAAGGCAGGTAAAGAAGTAGAATGAGTTTGAACCAGTGGTGGTAGAAGCATCCCACTATTTACAATTTCAAGAATAAATATGAAAGAATAATGGCATTCATCTCCAGCAGCAGAACTGCCCAGTTATGGAAATTTATTCAGTGACAAGTCTGAAGCTGTGTCAGTAAATATGGAAATAAAAGAAAATATCAGCAACAACATCCAAGAATATTTTGCTGGCCCACTAACCGTCATTGGTCTCCCCTACAGCTGCATACAGGTCTGACGAGTGCTGTGATTGTGTGCGCTCTACAGTGCACTCAAGTGATGCTGGGTCAGGCTCAGCACTTAGAGGAATTGCTGGAAGTTCTCGCTTCAGTGTACACCTAAAATTATACACAAATGGTAAACGAGCAAAACAATGGCACATAAATATAATTCATGCAAATATTTGACATGCATTGCAATTTAATAAGTTAAGAAATCATTCAAATTAGACAAAAATTAATCAAACTTGGATTATAAAATCTCCATTTGTGGTAATGGAAGATATGATCACTATGTACAAAATAGTAACAGGAACTGACACAGTTGACAAGAAAGAGTTTTAAAACATGCAACTTCAAGAACAAGAGGGCCACGGATTCACCTTAAGGAAACAAAGGTGCCAATAAATGAAATGCAAGTTCTCTTTTGCAAACAGAGTTGTAGTCAGCTGGAACATCACTGTGATCACCTCTGTGGTTGGGGGTATTCCTTGTCTGCCATCAACGGGGTTTAGGCACCTAGAAAAGTAGGCATAACAAAAACCCCTCTTGATACAAAAATTGCAACCGAAAACTGAGCAGAGAGGCAGAACTCCCCCAACTCTCAAGGAAACAAACAAACGTCACACCACTGCTGCCATGCTGCTTGCAGCCCCGGACCCCCCGTGCCAGCTACTCACACACCCCAGTTCGGAGGCTGAGTATCAAAAGCAAAACGAAACTGCCAACCGGAGGGAGGGAGGGAGGGTGCCAGGTAGCCTCCGGAGGTTACCTAGCATTTCATTACATTCAACACAGGTTTTCTGAGGGGAGCCCCTTCAGCTCCCTGGAGCTACAAACCCAAGATAAGTAGAAAAGGGACTTACCTGGGAGGCAGCCACCATGTGCTCCTCAACTCGAAGTCAGGACAACAGGCTGCAACCTGCGACCCAAAGTCACACACGAACACCCAGGACCAGGAATGTTTACCAAATAATGGGCGGCCTGGACCCTGTTCGACCTCCAAAATACACGTCCGAATGTCAGCAAAAGACATGTTGCCGAAGACAACAGCCAAAGCAGCAAATGTAGGAACATCATGAGCACGAGGATAGACCGCAGACTGGCTAGACTTAATAAATAACCCTGCAGATGACCTGGAAGGCCTGAGGCCTGGAACAGGGAATGAGGAAAACCGAATCAACCGAAAGCGCTTCCCCGGCCACGGAGAACGAGGTGAACAGATAACGGCGAAGAGCCGCAACAGGACACAACACATGATGCATCTCCGGCCTGACCAACCAAGCATCAATGAGCCAAGGGTCCCTCCTGAAAGTCGCTGTCTCGTTCATCGCCAGAAAAGGAAATGACTGCAATCCAACAAACCGACCATCAGGACCGAAAGAGCAGAAATCCCTGCGCCAGACGAGAGCATGAAGCTCACCAACCCGACACCCAGAGGGCAATGGCAACAGAAACAGAGCCTTGGAAAAAAAATCTTGAACCGAAGGGGCCATCACAAACCGAGGAGAAAAAAAAGAGAGCACCTGGTCCAAGGATCAGGATGACCAGACGCAAAGAGCAGAGGAGTAGACTGAACCAGCCACGTACCGGACCGGCCCAATCTGCTGAAAGAGACGGAGCCACAGAAAATGTCCCGGGTAAAGACGCCAAGCTTGCAGCGCCTGAAACCGAGGCTGGGCCGGCCACCTAGGGGCCACTAGGACAACTCTCCCACAGTAGACTCCAACTGAGCCAGAACCCGAAGCAACAGCTGGACCGGACAAAAGAGGTACTGTACAGGTAACCCCAGCTCAACCAGTCCTGCCAAAACGTGTCCACCATGATGGCTCCAGAGTTGGGGAAGGACGCCACACACATATCGGGAGACACCTCGACCACGCCGACACGAAGAGGTCCACCTCCGGGAGCCCGTACGTCAGGTAGAGCCAACTGTAGGAGATGCCGTCAACTGTCCATTCCATGGACAGGGGAATGAACTGTGACAGGCTGTCTGCCAGAACATTGGACACTCCCCGAATATGAACTGCACGGAGAGCCAAACCCAGAGAAACCTGCAGACGAGCCACTCAAAGCGACCAGCCCCAAAGAGCCAAGAACCAAAGAGAACATCCCCGTGGTTCAGGCAATGAACCACCGGACAGCAGTCCAAATGGAACTGGATCGTGGGACCCCGAGTGACCCAAACCCTCCGAAGTGACAGCTAAACAACTGCAAACTCCTGCACTGTGCTGTGAGCCTGACAGAAGGACAGACCCCACCGTCCCTGGCTGGCCTGGTGAGCACTGGTCACAAAGCCCCAGCTGAGAGACGACGTACTGTATCTGTGAACGCATCGAGCACGGGCTCGGGTAGGCGCCAAAGCACTGAACCCCGAAAAACCTGAAAAGGAATCCAGCGACACAGCAACTGACGCAAGGCCCACTGGAGCCAAACCCAGCGATTGCGAGAGAGGCAGAAAGGGTGTCCCCCAAAGGAACAAGAACAAAACACGAAGCCAAACCCGACCCAGCGGGTAAACCAGCACGGCGAAGTTCAGACACCCACACAACTGCTCGAGCAACTGCCGAGTGACCCAGGACCCCCTCAGAAACAGCTGAAGGGGGGATTGCAGCCGCAGCAATGCTTCCGGAGGGAGAGACATGGAAGTGGTCCAAGAGTCCCGAACGAGACCCAGCCAGGTCCAAACCTGGGACGAAACGAGATAGGACTTCCTCCAGTTCACCAGGAAGAACTGGAGGAAGAACTTCCTCCAGTTTCTCGGCTCAGAAACTGACACCAATAGCCCATCCCGACCGAAGGAACCCCGAGCCCTGGCATGACCCTTCTGAGAAGGCCGAGAATGGCCTTCTCAGAAAGGTCTGAAAAGGGTCTGAGAATGACAACTAGACAAAGCCACCTGCAGAAACTGCATGACAGCAGTCTCTACGAATAGCAACAAGCAAAAGGGAGATGAAAAGCTAAGAGCCAGGGCCCAAGCAGATTCCACAGAGCGCGAGCACAGCCTGCCAGCACACGAAGCAAGAAGCAAAGAACAGAGACGCTGCTTCTCTGAGAATGGGCGCAAACAACTTGAACAGTGTGGCCAACATCTGGGCCGCCGAGGCCAGTACACCAGACGAAGGCCTGGCACTAAACGCCTCCACATCCTCTCCAAGCCAGTCCAAAGACAGCTCGAGAAGGGGAAATAAGCGCAAGACCGAAGTCAAATGCCCCCACATGCATGTGAATCTTCAGCTACCAAAGACACTGAAAGGGTGAGAACCTGCACATGCAGTTGCACAAGGCCAACATCCCGAGGACGCACAGGAGCAAACAAGCACGTGTTAAGGTGCTCAAACTCACCCCCTAGGTAAACCTGCAGAACGGTAGCAGCCTCCCGCCATTCAAGCGTGTGAGACTGACAAAACCCATGCCACGCCCCCAGCGAAAAGAATGAGCAGTATGCCAGCCAGGAAGACTCTAGAACCTCATAACACACCCAGTACAGTGAAAAAGAACCAAACTCAAATGAGGATGGATCCATCACAGAGGCAGAATCTGGGTCTCGTAGGAGGTACGCAGCAAGAGCCTCCCGAATTTCCTTAGGTGAGATTCGAGAGGCAGAAAAACTACACTGATGTTGCTAAGATGCAGCCAACTCAAATGGCTCTAAAGTTTCCAGACACCAGCTAGGACACAAACACTAGCCACCCAGCCAATGTACTGACAACCCAACATACAACACACACACACGCCAACCCATGGTGGACAGGCCACCAAACTTTCAAACCACCTCTCTCTTTATACCACATCCTCTTCCAGAATTTCACCTCCTCATCCCTCTACCTTCCCCATCCTTTCCAAACCCCTTGGACATCAAAGCGAAAGCGAACCTTTGGAATGAAGGAGCCGAGGAACCCAAGGAAATCCGGAACCAAACCCGGGGAGGAGCCGGCCCTAATTCATGTTCATACATGGAAGGGGGTAAGAAAACCCCTCCCCCTGCAACAACAAACACTGCAAAGAGGGCACTAAAACTCAAGTGGGATCAAAGGGAGCCCAAGCCCCCTAGGTCAACTCCATCCCTGCCCCAGGATCCTCTAAACCAGGACCCAGAGCAGAGCCGTCCTCCACACCCTCTACCCCTGAAGAAAAGGCAGAAAAGAAGGGGTCTTCGGGTGGGACCCAGAAGCCTCGGCAGGAGGAGGCTCGAATGCCTCAATCCTAAACACGGATGGGGCAGCCCCCAAAACCGCCCAAGTCTCATCACCAACTAAACCCTGCCCCGACTCTGAAACCCTCAGAAGTTTGGGAGCCAGGAGCAGGAGGGAAGGGGAGCAGGGCAAATACCACCAACCAGAGAAGGATGGGGTAGCATGGACTGAACCAAAGTCAAAACGACTAACGCCCCCCAAGTCTGGGTCCCTATAACCAAAACGGGGCAGCCTCGGAGCATCCGGATAGGCAACCAGCCTAGCGTGTTGCAGCAACCTAAACTGAGCATGCAACGTAGAAGCTGCCTGTACCCGAACCTCAATATCTACAGAATGGGTAAATTAGAGCACGAACAGAGAACACATCTTGCAAGACTCCTGCATCCCCTTGTGATTTGTGTACAATTACAGGAGGCCTAGCAGCCACCAAAATATCACAAGTGGACCAACAGCAGAACAAGGCAGATCCCCACCAGGCAAAGAAAATAAAAATAAAACCCTTCAAAAGCACAATGTCCTCAGAGGAAACAGGAACACAGCCGCTGCGTAGGTAAGCAAGCTGTGCAACACCTTGTGCCCTAACCAGCAACAATACCACTTCCTACCCAAGGCCATACAAAAGTCACGAAACCCCAGCTGTCCCCAAGGGCGGGGGTAACTGTCAAGCAGCACGAACCCCTACGGCCGTGGAGCCCCAAAGGCTCTATGGAAGAGAACCCAAGCACCCAGGGGTAGTACTTACAGGGCACTTAGAGAAGGTAGCCCAAAGCACATACAGCCCCCAGTACACTGATGTTACACCTGGCCACCACCACCACCACCACCACCACCACCACCACCACCACAACACAGCAAGAACACCCCTAAGGCAAAACACTGCCAAGAAATCGAGGCCAGAGTTGACGACTGGCCCAGATCGCATTAGCCAAAGAACTGGGGTGTGAGGGTAGCCGGTATGGGGGGGTCTGGGGCTCACCCTCTCTCTCCCAGGGAGGGGAGGGCTGCACGGGCAAGTGGCACAGCGGCGGTGGTATGATGTTTGTTTGTTTTCTTGAGAGTTGGGGAAGTTCTGCCCCCTGTTCGGTATTTGGTTGCAATTTTAATACCAAGTGGGGTTTGTTTCATGCCTACCTTTCTAGGTGCCTAAACCCCATTGATGGCAGACAAGGAATACCCCTAACCACAGTGGAGTTTCCAGAGGCCATTGCTCCCTTGCCTCTCTGAGGAGGGCCAAGTTTTGGTTTGTGGTCCCCAGTAGGCTAAACTCCGTTGACTAATGCCCTAGACTAAAATATCGCATATCAGTCCAATAGCTCCAGGGAGCTGAAGGGGCTCCTCACAGAAAAGGCATGAGGAAACAAGTTGAACTGTGTCAAGGAGGCATAAATGTTGAACGCAAGCAACAGTGGCTCTGCCAATGCCAGGCAATAAGAGGTAACAGAATTAGGCATGAGATGCCACTCGAGAAACAATCAAGACAAAAAGAACAGGACAACCCTGACCTAGATCTAAGAATGATGATGAAGAGAGACGGTGATGAAACAACTGCTAGGCAATCTCATACTACTACTGCTGCAAGGAAAAACACAGGTGGGACACCAACAAACCAGCCATCTGCTCGACTTGCAAATGGTGACAGACCAATGTCAAAAGCTCTAGACAAGGAGAGCACAGGAGATGGCCAAACCAGCAAAATACTTTGTCGGGCCAATCTGCTGAAAACAGCGGAGACATAGGAAAAACCTGGGGTTGAACACCAGGCGAGAAGCACCAGGAAACCAATGTTGGACAAACCACCAAGAAGCCAGAAGGATCACCCTCTCCAAGAGTGACACTAGACTGGGCAAAACCCCTGGACAACATCTGAACCAGGGAAAAGGTAAATGAACCTCTACCTCGACCAATCTAGTCATAAGGCATCCACTGCAAGAGCCTGGAAATTGGGGAACAGAGCCACATAGGAGGGAAGATGCAAGCTCCATGCGCCAATTTGAAGAGGTCCACCTCAAGGCAACCAAAAGTTTAGCAGAGCCAACAGGACGCATTGTCGATGGTCCATTCTATGGAAATGGAACGGAAGTGAGATAACCCATCCATGAAAATGCTGGCCATACAAGAACCAAACCACAAGAATTCAAAGCTCAGCTGCTGAGAGCATCCAGCTCCACAGGGCAACGGACCAAAGCAACCCTCCTCGGTTCATGCAAAGAACCACCGGGAAGCAGTCGGAGTAGAACCAGAACACAGAAAAAGCTGAATCCACCACAGAGCATGCCATACAGTCACAAACACTGCACTGTGCACTCAAACAAACCCAACCACTAACCCTGGGCAGCCTGGTGAATGCTAGTCACAAAGCCCCAACCCTGAGCCAAGGCATACATGAGCACATTGAGCAACTGGGGGAGGATAGTGCCATCAATGTGGATGGGACTACCCCCAGAGAAGGCCGAGTTACACCCTGAGCTAAATCTTGACGAAACCCACAGGGAAAGGAAGAGGACTTAGTCACGAACACCTTCAATTTCAGGTCCCCAACCAGACAATAATATGCTTTGAATACCTAGCTCGAGCAAACTTAGCTCACAAAGCGGCAGATGCTTGAAAAGCTTCCGAAGCTGAATCAGTAATGACAGGGATTCAGTGAGAACAAACCTCACAGGACTCAGGGCCGTAGGTGTCAACGACGTAGCAGGCAGCATGGTAGGGGCAAAAGCAATGATCATCAGGTAGCAAAGATGATGAACACGCAGCAAGCTCAAACTCAGGCTTGGTGGACTGATCCATAATGAAGCACACCAGAGACCTGCAAGGGAAATACCAGGGCCCGAAGGCTGATAACCTGGCAGGAACCCCGGGCACCCGGGGAGGTCGCCAGAAGAACAGACACCAAATGCAGTCAAGACAAGCAGGCTACGAATGGCAATCTTGGTGCACCACATAAACAAACACGTGAACCCCAATGTGCTCCAGCACAACCAAATGAACATACCTGCCAATGGCCCAAACAGAGGAGTCAAAGATCCTTGAACAGACTAAGACCAGGTTCTCCACCCCAGTTCACCTGGACTCTCGGGCAAACTCCCCAACACACCAGAGGCGGTAACTCTGCCAGTGCAGAGGTAGTGCTGGAATGCACCCCAGAGAAAACCCTGAACACATGCAGCCTGAAATGCTACAAAAGCCAAGCCCACACAACAAGCCGCAGAGAAAACAGGCCCATGGCCCCTGCAGGACGAATGAAGTCCAAGGATAATCAGCACTCTCCACGACTAGCAGCCCAGAGCTCTTCAGGAAGCAGTTGCCTATAAAACATCAGCAACAGAACTGAGTAAGGGAATCAGCTGAGGGCAGGGGTCAGCCCACCTGCTGGTGGCAATTGGTACTAGAGTGTTTCAAGCTTGTTTTAATGAATCTCTTGTTCAGTGTGAATTGTTTGTTTGGCACTTTGATGTTTCATTTTTTGTGACCCTTCCAGTTGTCTATAAAGCTTCACTTTATACAAAAGTAGTAACAAAGTAGCTAACAAAGCTACTTTCCTTAATATGAGAAAATAAGAACTATATCCACGAAGGATATTACATACCTGCTTGATGCCTCTGAGGCCTCGTCACTTGCTCTAGGCGTATTGGATCCATTGATGCGGGGATAACTGCCCAGCCCATTCTCGCCACCATCATGACACACCTTTACTGTCGTTATTCCTTGCGTCAGCTCAAATTCATCATACCTAGAATTATACAGCATTAACAAAGTTTATCAGCTAATTTGTCATTACGTACTGCATACACCTCCCAACAAATCAAAGCAGTTTCAATATCAAGTAATACAAATGTATAGAGTCCTTTGCCATGCCAGAGGAGCAGATGTATACAGTCATCTACCATGCCAGAGGAGCAGGTGTATACAGTCCTCTACCATGCCAGAATAGCAGGTGTGTACAGTCCTCTACCATGCCAGAGGAGCAGATGTGTACAGTCATCTACCATGCCAGAGGAGCAGATGTATGCAGTCCTCTACCATGCCAGAGGAGCAGATGTATACAGTCCTCTACCATGCCAGAAGAGCAGATGTATACAGTCCTCTACCATGCCAGAAGAGCAGGTGTATACAGTCCTCTACCATGCCAGAGGAGCAGGTGTATACAGTCATCTACCATGCCAGAGGAGCAGGTGTATACAGTCATCTACCATGCCAGAGGAGCAGGTGTATACAGTCATCTACCATGCCAGAGGAGCAGGTGTGTACAGTCATCTACCATGCCAGAGGAGCAGGTGTGTACAGTCATCTACCATGCCAGAGGAGCAGATGTATGCAGTCCTCTACCATGCCAGAGGAGCAGATGTATGCAGTCCTCTACCATGCCAGAGGAGCAGATGTATACAGTCCTCTACCATGCCAGAGGAGCAGATGTATACAGTCGTCTACCATGCCAGAGGAGCAGATGTATACAGTCCTCTACCATGCCAGAGGAGCAGATGTATACAGTCCTCTACCATGCCAGAGGAGCAGATGTATACAGTCATCTACCATGCCAGAGGAGCAGATGTATACAGTCATCTACCATGCCAGAGGAGCAGATGTATACAGTCATCTACCATGCCAGAGGAGCAGATGTATACAGTCCTCTACCATGCCAGAGGAGCAGATGTGTACAGTCATCTACCATGCCAGAGGAGCAGGTGTATACAGTCATCTACCATGCCAGAGGAGCAGGTGTATACAGTCATCTACCATGCCAGAGCAGCAGATGTATGCAGTCCTCTACCATGCCAGAGGAGCAGATGTATACAGTCATCTACCATGCCAGAGGAGCAGATGTATACAGTCCTCTACCATGCCAGAGGAGCAGATGTGTACAGTCATCTACCATGCCAGAGGAGCAGGTGTATACAGTCATCTACCATGCCAGAGGAGCAGGTGTATACAGTCCTCTACCATACCAGAGGAGCATATGTGTACAGTCATCTACCATGCCAGAGGAGCAGATGTATGCAGTCCTCTACCATGCCAGAGGAGCAGGTGTATACAGTCCTCTACCATGCCAGAGGAGCAGATGTATGCAGTCCTCTACCATGCCAGAGGAGTAGGTGTATGCAGTCCTCTACCATGCCAGAGGAGTAGGTGTATACAGTCCTCTACCATGCCAGAGGAGCAGATGTATGCAGTCCTCTACCATGCCAGAGGAGTAGGTGTATGCAGTCCTCTACCATGCCAGAGGAGCAGATGTATGCAGTCCTCTACCATGCCAGAGGAGCAGATGTATGCAGTCCTCTACCATGCCAGAGGAGTAGGTGTATGCAGTCCTCTACCATGCCAGAGGAGCAGATGTATGCAGTCCTCTACCATGCCAGAGGAGTAGGTGTATGCAGTCCTCTACCATGCCAGAGGAGCAGATGTATGCAGTCCTCTACCATGCCAGAGGAGCAGATGTATGCAGTCCTCTACCATGCCAGAGGAGCAGGTGTATGCAGTCCTCTACCATGCCAGAGGAGCAGGTGTATGCAGTCCTCTACCATGCCAGAGGAGCAGGTGTATGCAGTCCTCTACCATGCCAGAGGAGCAGGTGTACACAGTGTCACAGTAAAATCTCTAGGAACTCTAGGAAAATCTCTAAGACTCTAGGAAGAGATTCGGCCTACTCCATTATCACCTATTCTACTCATTCACGTCTATGTAATCAAGAACTGCAGCCAAGAACAACAACAACTACTTCCCGAGGTCTAGACAGTACTACCAGTCTCCCCCCCCTTCACCACGGCCCATCACCCCCCCTTCACCACGGCCCATCACCCCCCCTTCACCACGGCCCATCACCCCACCTCGCACCTGGGTCGGTGGGAGGCCACGCCCTCCGAAACAAGCAGTTTAAATGAGCCGGTTCATAGTTAAAGAAGCCATTAGCGCCATCTGCCCGGCCGATATTCTGTATAAATAGGGCTACCAAGCTCTCCAAGATTCAGATTACTCGTGAGTGCTCTTGCTGAGTAGACCTGTTGACATACCCCAGTGTGGTAACAGAGCTATTCAGTTTGACTCAAACTATTCCTCATCATATTTTCTAGTATTAACGTAACGTAAATGTAATTGTCTGTTTATCTTGTGTACTTTGCACTCTGTATAAAGCCAAATTTAATAACATTTTTATTTTGTAATTTGTTTAAAGTAAGATTTCTATTAAAGTATTTTTAAATATTTGTTCTGTATGTTTTCTCCTACAATTAACCTCACAGTGAAGACAACTTGCAGTTTAACTTTTTTTTTTTACTTTAATTTTTAATTTTGTGACAGGCATTCCATCTGCCGAGAGAAGACTGCAATAACACCTATTTTTTACCGTCACAACAGTCATCTACCATGCCAGAGGAGCAGGTGTATACAGTCATCTACCATGCCAGAGGAGCAGATGTATACAGTCATCTACCATGCCAGAGGAGCAGATGTATACAGTCATCTACCATGCCAGAGGAGCAGATGTATACAGTCATCTACCATGCCAGAAAAGCAGATGTATACAGTCATCTACCATGCCAGAGGAGCAGATGTATACAGTCCTCTACCATGCCAGAGGAGCAGATGTATACAGTCCTCTACCATGCCAGAGGAGCAGATGTATACAGTCATCAACCATGCCAGAGGAGCAGATGTATACAGTCATCTACCATGCCAGAGGAGCAGGTGTATACAGTCATCTACCATGCCAGAGGAGCAGATGTATACAGTCATCTACCATGCCAGAGGAGCAGGTGTATACAGTCCTCTACCATGCCAGAGGAACAGATGCATGCAGTCATCTACCATGCCAGAGGAGCAGATGTATACAGTCATCTACCATGCCAGAGGAGCAGATGTATACAGTCATCTACCATGCCAGAGGAGCAGATGTATACAGTCATCTACCATGCCAGAGGAGCAGGTGTATACAGTCATCTACCATGCCAGAGGAGCAGATGCATGCAGTCATCTACCATGCCAGAGGAGCAGATGTATACAGTCATCTACCATGCCAGAAGAGCAGATGTATGCAGTCATCTACCATGCCAGAGGAGCAGATGTATGCAGTCATCTACCATGCCAGAGGAGCAGATGTATACAGTCATCTACCATGCCAGAAGAGCAGATGCATGCAGTCATCTACCATGCCAGAGGAGCAGATGTATACAGTCATCTACCATGCCAGAAGAGCAGATGTATGCAGTCATCTACCATGCCAGAGGAGCAGGTGTGTACAGTCATCTACCATGCCAGAGGAGCAGATGTATACAGTCATCTACCATGCTAGAGGAGCAGATGTATGCAGTCATCTACCATGCCAGAGGAGCAGGTGTATACAGTCCTCTACCATGCCAGAGGAGCAGATGCATGCAGTCATCTACCATGCCAGAGGAGCAGATGTATACAGTCATCTACCATGCCAGAGGAGCAGATGTGTACGGTCATCTACCATGCCAGAGGAGCAGATGTATGCAGTCATCTACCATGCCAGAGGAGCAGATGTATACAGTCATCTACCATGCCAGAGGAGCAGATGTATACAGTCATCAACCATGCCAGAGGAGCAGATGTATGCAGTCATCTACCATGCCAGAGGAGCAGGTGTGTACAGTCATCTACCATGCCAGAGGAGCAGATGTATACAGTCATCTACCATGCCAGAGGAGCAGATGTATACAGTCATCTACCATGCCAGGGGAGCAGGTGTGTACAGTCATCTACCATGCCAGAGGAGCAGATGTATGCAGTCATCTACTATGCCAGAGGAGCAGATGTATACAGTCATCTACCATGCCAGAGGAGCAGGTGTGTACAGTCCTCTACCATGCCAGAGGAGCAGGTGTGTACAGTCCTCTACCATGCCAGAGGAGCAGGTGTATATCTGGACTGTACCATTCTGGGACGACTTTCTCCACAAGCCCAGCCCAGGGGCAGGCTTGACTAGTGAGAGGTTGGTACACCAGGTTGTTGCTTGGAGCGACCCGCAGGACCACATATAAACTACAGTCCAGTTGGTACGACATTTCGTGCAGGAACATGTATAATTATCCTTGAAAGCTTCCACTTTTGTTACGGTAATATTTCTTATACTTGTTTGGAGGATACTGAACAACCATGGACATCTGATGTTTATACAGTGTTCTCTGATTGTGCCTACCGCACCTCTCCTCTTCACTGGCTCTATTCTGCATTTCCTTCTATATCATTCACTTCGGTATGTTATTTTACTGTGTAAATTTGGGAACTGGCTCCTCCAGTGCTTTCCATCTATTATTTGATACCTCGCTCGTCTCCTTTCTAGAGAGTACGTTTTGGGAGTTTAGAGTCGATCCCAATAATTTAGGTGTTTTATCGTGTCTAAGAAGGTTATCTTGAGGTTATCTTGAGATGATTTCGGGGCTTAGCGTCCCCACGGCCCGATCCTCGACCAGGCCTCCTTTTTGTTACACCCCCTGGAAGCAGCTCGTAGCAGCTGTTTAACTCCCAGGTACCTATTTACTGCTAGGTAACAGGGGCATCATGGTGGAAGAAACATTTTTGCCCATTTGTCTCCACCTCCACCGGGGATCGAACCCGGAACCTCAGGACTACGAATCCAAAGCGTTGTCCACCCAGCTGTCAGGCGCCCAAGTATGCCGTATGTGTGTTCTGTACTCCCTCTATTTCAGCAATCTCTCCTGCTCTGAAAGGTGGAAGTGAGTACCGACTAGTACTCAAGGTAAAACATTACCAGTGATTTGAATAGTATGAGCACTGCGATGGGATCCCTGGATTTGAGGGTTCTTATAATCCATCCTGTCATTTTTTCTATTTTACGCAATATTTGCTTGGCTATGCTCCCTAAAACATTAAGTTGTCTGACTGTGTGTGTAGCGACGTCTCTTAGTGCCTGAACGAACTATATCAGCTTAGTTGTATAGTTGTGGTGAACAAAACATATACATACTTATATATAATGTCGGTATATAGTGTAATAACAGTACAAACGGTATTGTTGGGGGAGAAAGTTTAGTGCATGTGACCTTGAATGAGTGAGGGAGCCGCCAGCTGACTGTGTGTGTGTAGCAACGTCTCTTAGTGCCTGAACTAACTATATCAGCTGTACAGTTGTGGTGAACAAAACATGTAGATACTTATATATAACGTCTGTATATTGTGAATAAAATATAAAACAGGATGGTGGGAGAAGAAAGTGGGCAAGTGAGGCGATGTTGAGGGAGTGGCAACGAGTGGCTGGCTGGTGTGTGGCGGTCACTCCTCATTGCTTTTCGACTCTCAATACCAACTTAGTGGTTCGTTATGGTGAACAAAACATGCAAATACTGTACTTATATATGACATGTGTATAGAGTGTAATAACAGCAAAACTATTTGCTTATTGTTTTATGAACATAATAATTGAATCACTAATATGCACACCATACTGTTGAGTATAGCAATTATTCACCACTTTTATTATATAAATATATCACAATACATACTATTGAATAATATTACTGCAAAAAAACTAAGAAAAAATAAATCAGACATTGAAAAATTAAGTGATAATATCTTTGTGGCAACTCCCACCTGTTAGCGCGGATGACGCTGACCAGCTCTGACGACCGCTCTGTCAACGCCCCTTTTTGCCAGACTTCCTCGGTCTATTGTGCCCAAAATATGTCACCTACGATTTTTTTTTTATTTTTCCCGTGCTCAGGGAACACACATTAACATTTTTAGAAGACGAAATAATTTTTTAGAATTTTTTTTTCTTGCGCACAGGGGTTTAAATCTCCTCAAGATCTCTTAGCAGCTTAAGGGTTAAGGAGCTACAAGCATACAAAGTCCTCTCTAATATACAAACCTCCTACTTCATTCAACCTATTTACCTTATCACATCTATATAGATTATATCCTGATATCCAGATCTCACTGTCCATGTTAACCAGACCACACACTAGAAAGTGAAGAGACGATGACTTTTCGGTCCGTCCTGGACCATTATCAAGTCGATTGTGAATTCACTGATTGTGTGAATTCACAGATTGTGAACTCACTGTCCATGAAACCCTGCATGGGTTTCTGTGAAGCCCATGTGAGGCCATTTATGAAAAGTACTTTGTTTTTTTCCTTGTTTTTAGTCCTTGTACATTAGCAAAGATGAATGAGATTACTCTACTTGGTGTATTTTAACTGGAAGATTTTTCAGTTCATTATGTGTGCTCATATTGGATGTGTTCTGACCAGTACAGGTTCTTGCAGTGTTGTTACTTACATCTATCCCAAAACCTTCACATGTTGCATTCCTACTATGGGCAAATTTGATTGTGTTTTGCACCCTGTATTATATTTAAGGTTCTCATTTTTATCGTACCAGAGTCGCTGGAATTTATCACTGTTAAATATCATGTTATTTTCTGCTGCCCAGTCAAAAACTTTATTAATATCTGCTTGTAGTTTGTCAATGTCTTCAGCAAGGGTAATTTTCATGCTGATTTTTGTGTCATCTGCAAAGGATGATATGAAACTGTGACTTGAATTTGTGTCTGTATCTGATATGAGACTAAGAAAAAGCAGTGGTGCAAGAACTGTACCCTGAGGTACAGAGCTTTTAACTGTGCTTGGACATGTCGTGTGGTTCCAGAGCCAGGCATCTCGGGTTCGGTGTGCGCGTGCGACCGATCTTGTTCATTTGTTAAGACAATTTTCATGGGCCCACTCCATGGGCACACATATCGAATGCCATTGCGAAATCCGTGTATACCACATCTGCATTCTGTTTTTCTTCTAATGCCTCAGTGATTTTGTCGTAGTGGTCAAGTAGCTGTGAGAGGCATGATCTTCCCGTTCTAAATCCATGTTGCCTTTTTTGTACCATTTCACTGGCTTGCCTACCCCTATCACCTTGTAGAATAAAAAAAGAATTGATTTCTTCTTCATTCCTGCTCTCATTTAGATGTACAGTACTGCCTCTATGAGGTTCAGTTTCAGCTTCTCTCTCTTTCCTTTTGAAAGACATCATCTTAATGACCAGAATTTCCTTTCCTCATCACTTTGTAATTTCCTAACATTCCTTAGTACTTCTTCCATCTGTTTAGCACCGTTCAGGATGATCCTCAAGGGTCCATCTTTCCCTTTTTACATACCTGCCAATTCTCCTGTAGTCACAGACATTCTCTTTTTTTGTTTTTTTTGTTTTGTTTTTCAGGGAAATTCCTGTACGGGCCCTAAGCCTCTGGCTGGCCCACTAAGTGTTGCTTGTTTCTGTTTTACTTAGGCAGAGTGTGAGCATTTAAGACTTGTATGATCGCTTCAGTATGATTTTGCCCCATGTGTTTAACCCTTAAACCGCGCAAATCATATATATATGATATCAGTGACAAAACCGAAACCGCGCACATCATATATATATGATTTCGTGTCTAGCGCTATAATTTAAACGCCCCGGCTGGGATAGGGGCAGCTATAGTACGGCCACGACCGATAGTTGCCAGATGCCACCTAGAAAAAAAATCCAGGCCAACATTCTTGGGTGTTAGAGCATCAGTATTGAGCAAGCCACCAAGGCTGGCGCACGCAGCACGAGCTCACAGCACCGCTGTTCAGCTTGTGACCACAGCATCGCCTACAAATGCCATAATATATATGATACTGCTATTATTTAGCAGTGATAGTATTACTGAAGCCCCCTGACTGTGATAAAACTGACCAGGATTCTGATAATAGCAGGATTGTGGTAATATTTAGCGCTGTGCTCCATGGAGGGAGGAGTAAGGCTGTGGAGGGAGGGTTGTGGCATCGTCTTCTGACTGTATGTGGCCAAAATTTATTGACTGCACTCACCATACCAGCTTAGTGGTTCGCTATGGTGAACACAAATGTAGATACTTATATATAACGTGTGTATAGTGTGAGATAACAGCGAGAGGAGTAGGTTGGGAGCCGCCATTTCGGTGAGGGAGGAGCATCGTCTGCACGACTTGTCATGTTGTTTACTGATGGTCACTATGGTCTTTGGGCACCATACCAGCTTATTTGTACAGGTATGGTGAATAAAACAGGTAGATACTTATATATAATGTGTGTATATAGCGTAATAACACCACAAACAATATTGTTGGAGGAGAAATATTAGTGCGTCTGGCCTTGAGGGCGCCGCCGATCAGCTGACTGTGTGAGCAGCTACGTCTGTGCCTTTACTCACCATACAAGCTTAGATGTACAGTACAGTTATGGTGAACAAAATATGTATATATAACATCTGTGTATAGTGAATAAATGCAAAAACAGTATTGTGGGAGGAGAATGAGGGCGAGTGAGGTGGTGTTGAGGGAGGGAGTGGCAGTGAGTGGCTCGCTGGTGTGTGGCGGTCACTCCTCGTTGCTTTTTGACTCACAAGACCAACTTAGTAATTCGTTATGGTGAACAAAGCATGCAGATACTTATACATAACCTGTGTATATAGTGTAACAACAGCAAAACTATTTGTTTATTATTTTATGAACATAATAATTGAATCACTAATATGCACACCATAATTTTGAGTACAGCGATGGCTCACACATTTTATTATATAAATATACCACAATTCACTGTATGGAATAATATTACTGCAAAAAGACTAAGAAAAAATCAATCAGAGACATTGAAATAATTAGGTAATAATATATTTGTGGCAACTGCCGCCTGACAGCTCGAGCGGAGTAGACCTCGTCTGGCGAAGGCTCTGCCAGCAGAGCGAAGGCTCTCCTCCAACAATATTGTTTGTGGTGTTATTACGCTATATACACACATTATATATAAGTATCTACCTGTTTTATTCACCATACCTGTACAAATAAGCTGGTATGGTGCATTTGTAGGCGATTTTTTTTTTTTGTTGTGCCTGTGGGTGTGAATTCCATCTGGGTCCCTAGCGGTTTGAGGGTTAACAACTTCTGCTCTGCTGAATCTAAGTTGAAATCTTATTGGGTTTGTAACTGTGCACTGTGTTAGATAATGTTCCAGTGGTCTGTTGGGCATTTCTCCACAGTGAATGACACACTCTTTGGTTGTAAGACCTTCCATTAACCCAATAATTTTATCTACTACTTTTGCTTATTCTACAGCTCTTTCTGACCTAGATGTTATCTCCACTTCTTTACAACCAAAAATGAATTGGGACTTACTTTGACTGACTGTGTTTTGTACCAATTTCGGGTTTGATGCCAGTTCTTTTCCAGCCTAATGTTTCTTTTGTCCTGGTTGCTACAGTGTTTGGCTTTCTTTACTGCTGCTTCTATTTTTTCCTTCTCCTTGGCCACTTGTGCATAGGTGAGTTGCATATCCTTCTTGCACTGTTCTATTCTCTGTTTAACTTCCTCCATCTGTACTGACAAAAGCTGTTTCTCTTGTTGGACTTCCTTACCTAACCCTATTGCAGTCATGTATGTTTAGATTTGCTTTAACTTCTTCAAAAGCTATTTTCAAGAGTTTATTGATATCTTTCATGGCTTTGCATTTAGTTAGTTTCCCATTGTCCTTGCATAATTCTTTCACTATCACTTCAAGATCTGATACTTTGCTACTCAAGTGGTCATTACTTTCTCTCAATTAACTCATTATTTCTACTTGATAGTTCACAATAATGTCCAATTTTGTCAACTTGTTGTGTAAACTGCACATATTAATTTTTTCCCTCATTGAATCCACCAAAACCTACCTCTATTTTTGTTTTCTTCTTGCCGGCAGCCACCTTGAAATTCGTCGTCTGCACTGTTTACACTATGCAACTTTTTCTCATCCACTTCCCCCTGGCACATTCGTGTTATCTCACGCATTTTTCATAGTCACTACACCTTTATGTTTCTTAGGACATCACTCATGGTCATCAACCTGTTCTACAATACTTAGGAATTTGAAATATCCTGGAGCTACTCTGATGCTGGTGTTGACTCTCAGGCAGCCACCCCTGATTCTCCTGATGCACCCCTGGTTCTGGAGCTACTCTGATGCTGGTGTTGACTCTCAGGCAGCTACCCCTGATTCTCCTGATGCACCCCTGGTTCTGATACGAGTAATTACCTAAGTGTAATTACCTAAATGTAGTTACAGGTTGAGAGCTACGCTTGTGGTGTCCCGTCTTCCCAGTACTCTTTGTCGTATAACACATTGAAACTACCGACGGTTTCGGCCTCCACTACCTTCTCACTTAGCTTGTTCCAACTGTCTACCACTCTGTTTGCAAAAGAAAACTTTCTAATATTTTTTCAGCACCTTTGTTTCCTTAGCTCGAATTTGTGTCCTCTTGTTCGTGATGTTGCTGGTTTAACCCTTAAGCTGATACAGCCTTAACCCTTAAACGGCGCATGGATATTTACCATCTGACACCCACAGGCGCATACAAAAAAAAAAAAAAAAAAACTTTTTTCTTCCTAACCTGTTAACTTGTGTTCACTGATCATGGGGAAAAATAATAAAAAAAATCATAAGTGGCATATATTGCCAGCTATAGGGCGGGGAAGTCTGGCAACAAACAGGCGCTGACTCAGCGTGCGTCCCAGGCGGTCTGTTGCTCGCCAGCTGTCAGGCCGGAGTTGCCACAAAGAGATAATTACCTAATTATTTCAATGTCTCTGATTGATTTTTTGTAGTTTTTTTGTTGTAATATTATTCAATAGTGTGTAGTGTGATATATTTATATAATAAAATGAGTGAATCATCGCTGTACTCAAAAATATGGTGTGCATATTGTTGACTCAATTATGTTCATCAAACAGCGAACAAATACTTTGTCAGTTATTACACTATATACACAGGTTATATATAAGTATCGGCATGTTTTGTTCACCATAACGAACCACTAAGTTGCTATTATGAGTCAAAAAGTAACGAGGAGTGACCGCCAACACCAGCCAGACACTCACTCCCTCCCTCAACACCTCACTCGCCCACATTCTCCTCCCACCATACAGTTTTTTGCTTTTATTCACTATATACAGACGTTATATATAAGTATCTACATTCGTGTTCACCATAACGAACCACTAAATTGGCATGCTGAGTGGCAGTGCCAGTGGCAGCCCACCACTGGCTGCTACTTCCTCCCTCCCTCAAGTCACCTGACTCACCCACATTCTCCTCCCACAATACTGTTTTTGCTTTTATTCACTATATACAGACGCTATATATAAGTATCTACATTCGTGTTCACCATAACGAACCACTAAGTTGGTATGCTGAGTGGCAGTGGCAGTGGCAGCCAGTGGCAGTCCGCCACTGGCTGCCACTCCCACCCTCCCTCACCTCACCTGACTTGCCACCATTCTCCTCCCACCATACTGTTTCTGCTTTTTATATACAGACGTTACATATATAAGTATTTACATGTTTTTTTTACCATAACTGTACATCTAAGCTTGTATGGTGAGTAAAGGCACAAAGACGTAGGACCTCACACAGTCAGCTGATGGCTGCCGCACTCAAGGCCTGACGCACTAATATTTCTCCTTCAACAATACTGTTTGTGTTGTTATTATGCTATATACACACATTATATATAAATATCTACCCGTTTTATTCACCATACGTACTTGTACAAGTAAACTGGTATGGTGCCCAAAGACCATCGTAACCAGTAAACAACATGATAAGTCGTGCAGACGACGCCACCGCCCTCACCAAAATGGCGGCTCCCAACCTACTCCTATTGCTGTTTATACCCTCTATACACACGTTACATATAAGTATCTACATTTGTGTTCACCATAGCGAACCACTAAGCTGATATGGTGAGTGCAGTCAATAAAAGGTGGCCACACACAGTCAGAAGACAATGCCACTACCCTCCCCTCCCACAGCATTACTCCTCCCTCCATGGAGCACAGCGCTAAATATCACCACAATCCTGCTATTATCAGAACCCTGGTCAGTTTTATCATAGTCAGGGGTCTTCAGTAATAATATCATCGCTACATAATAGCATGAACAAGTATATTATGGCATTTTTAGGTGATGCTGTAGTCACAAGCTGAACAGCAGTGCTGTGAGCTCATGCTGCGTGCATCAGGCTTGGTAGCTCACTCAATACTGAGGCCCCTAACACCCGGGAATTTGGCCCATGATATTTTTTAAAAATGGCGTCTGTTTACAAGAGCCCTGATGAAGGTGTGGTAAACCCCGTGTATCCACGGGTCGTTTAAATCTTCCGTAGTACTCCAAAGCATCATATGATGCGATGCGCAATTTACTGTAAGTCGGTCAAAGCATCATATGAAGCGATACACAATTTAAGGGTTAATAGCCATCAACACTGCTGTGCGCAAGAAATAAAATAAATATAAACTTTTTCCGTCTTATAAAGTGTTCATTTGTGTTCCCTGACCACGGGGAAAAAAAATCATAGGTGACACATTATGGCCGCAATAGGGCGATGAAGTCTGGCAAAATTGAGGCATTGACAGATTGAGCATCGGAGGCGGTTACCTCCATCCGAGCTGTAATGTGGGAGTTGCCACAAAGATATTATTACCTAATTATTTCAATGTCTCTGATTTTTTCTTAAGTTTTTTTGCTGTAATATTATTCAATAATGTGTAGTGTGATATATTTAAATAATAAAATGCGTGAACCATCGCTATACTCAAAAGTATGGTGTGCATATATATGAGTAGCTGCGGGACATTTAAATTGTGCGCGGCACCCTCAATTGTACATATACGATGTGCATGATTTGGTGACAGTTACTCATATTGTATACAGTACATACAATGTGCGCAGTTTAAGGGGTTAGGAATTCCTCCTTGTCGATTTGGTCGATTCCTGTTAGAATTTTGTATGTGGTGATCATATCAACACTTTTTCTTCTATCTTCTAGTTTTGGCATGTTTAACCCTTAAACTGCGCAACGCGCCTGCAGGCTCACGTCTGGTTTGCGCAACGCGCCTCCGGGTATTTGTATTTTTCACGTTCCATTCAAAACTCCCGCGGCTACATGGGGTTCACATCAGCTTCCTCAGGGCTCTTGTAAACAGACGCCATCTTTAAAAAAAATCGTGGTCCACATTCCCGGGTGTGGGAGCCTCAGTAGTGTGTGAGCAACCAAGGCTGGCGCTCGCAGCATGAGCGCACAGCACTGCTGTTCAGCATGTGACCACAGCAACGCCTAATAATGTCAAAATATATATATAAATTGTATTATTTAGTGTTATATTAGAGCCTGAGTGTGATAATGACTGGGTACAATGTTCAAATATCAGTGATTCAATGCTGTTCACGATGTTCACAGCGCTAGCCACAGCACCAGAGCATTATTTCGTTCATCTAGGAATCTTCAAATGATTTCTTAGGTTCTTTTTCAAAATAAACGTGTGGTCAATTATTCATTTACAGGAATTAGTGACCAGGATTGTGATAATAGCAGGAATGTGGTTATAATTAGCGTTGTGCGTAGTATTGTGGAAGGAGGAATTTTGATGAGGGAGGGAGGGCGAGAATTGAGGTAGCCTCAATTGTGTGTGTGTGGCTGCCACTCTTGTTTTGCTCACCATACTATAGCTTAGTGGTTCGCTATGGGCAACACATATGTACATGGGTATATATAGTGTGTGTATATAGTATAAGAACAGCAACAGGAGAATGTTGAGAGGAGCTATTTTGGTGAGGGAGGTGACGTAATCGTAGCGTCATCTGCTGTGTGATTTTTCATGCAGTGTATGGTGGCCACTGTACTGTTTGGACACAATACCGGCTTACTTGCATAGTTCTGGTAAATAAAACATGTAGATAGGTATATAGAACATGTGTAATAAGAACTATAGCAATATGGTGGGAGGAGCAATGTTGGCGAGTAAGATGTTGGAGTGAGGGAGACTGGCTGGGTGTGGCTGCTCTCACTCAAGGTGTTCTGAATGTGTTCATGGCCCATACGAGGCAGCTGCTATTGGCCCATACGAGGCAGCTGCTATTGGCCCATACGAGGCAGCTGCTATTGGCCCATACGAGGCAGCTGCTATTGGCCCATACGCGGCAGCTGCTATTGGCCCATACGCGGCAGCTGCTATTGGCCCATACGCGGCAGCTGCTATTGGCCCATACGCGGCAGCTGCTATTGGCCCATACGCGGCAGCTGCTATTGGCCCATACGAGGCAGCTGCTATTGGCCCATGCGGGGCAGCTGCTATTGGCCCATGCGGGGTAGCTGCTATTGGCCCATGCGGGGCAGCTGCTATTGGCCCATGCGGGGCAGCTGCTATTGGCCCATACGAAGCAGCTGCTATTGGCCCATACGAGGCAGCTGATATTGGCCCATACGAGGCAGCTGCTATTGGCCCATACGAGGCAGCTGCTATTGGCCCATACGAAGCAGCTGCTACGCGGTGTTCTGAATGTGTTGATGGTGAATGTATATAGTGTGTGACAGTGTATAGTGTGTAAATAGATTGTATATATACACAAATTAGCATGATACATAGTAAATATGTGCTGCATATGTGTACACAAGTTTCATGCACGTAACACAGTGTCTAAGGACAGTACGGATGTTGTACTGCGATATTATAGTGTACGTGTTCATTATACATTGGATTGGCACATAAAAACAATGAAAATGTATTTGGAAAGGTGCGCAAAAAATGAACGAAAATATATTCGCGGCAACTCGCGCGCCCCGCCCCGAGCGCCCCACCGCCCCCGAGAGCTTACGGCACGGGCGCACGGGGAATGATGACGTCACGCCCCAACTTCCGGACCCCATAGCAGCCAAAGTAAGTACAATTTCGACTTTTTTTTTGCATACCCATACTGAGGGAAGGGTTTTTGACACTTCAAAAAGAAAAAAGAATTTTTTCCAGAGAATTTATTTCCTGCGCACTGCGGGGGTGTCACATTTGGAGACAACGCAGTTAAGGGGTTAATGTCTGTAGTCTCTCCTCGTAACTCTTGTTTTTAAGTTCCAGAAGCCATTTTGTAGCATGCCGCTGCACCTTTTCCTGTTTCTTTATGTGCTTCTTGAGATTTGGGCACCAAACAACTGCTGCATATTCATTGTATATTAAGTGTAATTGTATCTGTGATTCTGATATGCAAGTGGTTCTTTCAGCCAGTTCTATACACTCCCTTTGTTCCACTTTTTGAAATCTTTTCTTCTAGGTCTAAAAAATTATCTGATTTTCCTCCACAGCCATTTTCCTGTTTGCCGCTCTTTGTGTAGTGTTCTGTGCCTTTTATGTGAAAATCTGGGCAGCTCAGATCACAGCATTTTTCTTTCCTCGAGTGAGAATTTTCATGTCTAGATGGAAATACCTGCATGTTGAGCCAAAATTACATTTTCCCTTCCTGAGTACTGTACATTTAGACATTTTCTGCGATAGGGGTAGCTGCATTCTTAACCCTTTCCCATCCACAATATTTATGTCTGCAAATATTCTGAATTTATGTCTGAAGAGGGTCCCGGTAGTAGTCGGATTCATCCTCTACGCACAATTGAGAATTCTGGGTTCAAATCCCAGCGGGACAGAAATGGTTGGGCACATTTCCTTTCATCTAATGCACCTGTTCATCTAGCAGCAAGTAGGTACAGTACTAAGGGGTTAGTCAGCTTGTTGTGGGGTTGCATCCTGGGTGGGGTTCGACCTGGGGGGGGGGGCCTAGATAAAAGCCTAATGTGTATGAATACATTCTGGCTTCCTGTCCCCAGACACAGTGAATTAAATGCCCTTTGCATAGAATTTGTAAATGCCTGTCTTTCTGGTTTCTTTACAGTCATCTGCCAGGTCAGAGGAGCAGATGCATATAGTTCACTGCCATACCAGTATTCAACATCAGTTATCTTGAGATGATTTAGGGGCTTTAGTGTCCCCGCGGCCCGGTCCTCGACCAGGCCTCCACCCCCAGGAAGCAGCCCGTGACAGCTGACTAACTCCCAGGTACCTATTTACTGCTAGGTAACAGGGGCATTCAGGGTGAAAGAAACTTTGCCCATTTGTTTCTCCCTCGTGCGGGAATCGAACCCGCACCACAGAATTACGAGTCCTGCGCGCTATCCACCAGGCTACGAGGCCCCAATGTTGGGGTAATAAAAAATATATCTGTTCATAAATGAGGTATTTCAATTTAACTGACACTTAATAATATAACATTACTCATATAGCCTTGAATGACAAGTAATAAAGGAATACTATACAGTTTGATAGGTCTCATTCATATTTTAAAATTTCATAATTGAGGGCAGTCTGAGCTATCAATTTACTGATGAACTTTCTTAACAAGAGAACTCTCTGGAACTGCTAATTTTTTCCTGACAAATGCATGAAACTAAACTAGAATCATTGTAAGAAAGCTGCTATTTCACATATTTTTATGTGTTTAACACATTTGCTGCTGCTGCACTGTGTCACACCTGCTGCTGCTGCACTGTGTCACGCCTGCTGCTGCTGCACTGTGTCACACCTGCTGCTGCTGCACTGTGTCACGCCTGCTGCTGCTGCACTGTGTCACGCCTGCTGCTGCTGCACTGTGTCATGCCTGCTGCTGCTGCACTGTGTCACCCCTGCTGCTGCTGCACTGTGTCACACCTGCTGCTGCTGCACTGTGTCACACCTGCTGCTGCTGCACTGTGTCACACCTGCTGCTGCTGCACTGTGTCACACCTGCTGCTGCTGCACTGTGTTACACCTGCTGCTGCTGCACTGTGTCACACCTGCTGCTGCTGCACTGTGTCACACCTGCTGCTGCTGCACGGTGTCACACCTGCTGCTGCTGCACTGTGTCACACCTGCTGCTGCTGCACTGTGTCACACCTGATGCTGCACTGTGTCACACCTGCTGCTGCTGCTGCACTGTGTCACGCCTGCTGCTGCTGCACTGTGTCACACCTGCTGCTGCTGCACTGTGTCACACCTGCTGCTGCTGCACTGTGTCACACCTGCTGCTGCTGCACTGTGTCACACGTGCTGCTGCTGCACTGTGTCACACCTGCTGCTGCTGCACTGTGTCACACCTGCTGCTGCTGCACTGTGTCACACCTGCTGCTGCTGCTGCACTGTGTCACACCTGCTGCTGCTGCTGCACTGTGTCACACCTGCTGCTGCTGCTGCACTGTGTCACACCTGCTGCTGCACTGTGTCACACCTGCTGCTGCTGCACTGTGTCACACCTGCTGCTGCTGCACTGTGTCACACCTGCTGCTGCTGCACTGTGTTACACCTGCTGCTGCTGCACGGTGTCACACCTGCTGCTGCTGCACTGTGTCACACCTGCTGTTGCTGCACTGTGTCACACCTGATGCTGCACTGTGTCACACCTGCTGCTGCTGCACTGTGTCACGCCTGCTGCTGCTGCACTGTGTCACGCCTGCTGCTGCTGCACTGTGTCACTCCTGCTGCTGCTGCACTGTGTCACGCCTGCTGCTGCTGCACTGTGTCACGCCTGCTGCTGCTGCACTGTGTCACGCCTGCTGCTGCTGCACTGTGTCACACCTGCTGCTGCACTGTGTCACACCTGCTGCTGCTGCACTGTGTCACACCTGCTGCTGCTGCACTGTGTCACACCTGCTGCTGCACTGTGTCACGCCTGCTGCTGCTGCACTGTGTCACGCCTGCTGCTGCTGCACTGTGTCACACCTGCTGCTGCTGCACTGTGTCACACCTGCTGCTGCTGCACTGTGTCACACCTGCTGCTGCTGCACTGTGTCACACCTGCTGCTGCTGCTGCACTGTGTCAAGCCTGCTGCTGCTGCACTGTGTCACGCCTGCTGCTGCTGCACTGTGTCACACCTGCTGCTGCTGCTGCACTGTGTCACACCTGCTGCTGCACTGTGTCACACCTGCTGCTGCTGCACTGTGTCACGCCTGCTGCTGCTGCACTGTGTCACTCCTGCTGCTGCTGCACTGTGTCACGCCTGCTGCTGCTGCACTGTGTCACGCCTGCTGCTGCTGCACTGTATCACGCCTGCTGCTGCTGCACTGTGTCACACCTGCTGCTGCACTGTGTCACACCTGCTGCTGCTGCACTGTGTCACACCTGCTGCTGCTGCACTGTGTCACACCTGCTGCTGCACTGTGTCACGCCTGCTGCTGCTGCACTGTGTCACGCCTGCTGCTGCTGCACTGTGTCACACCTGCTGCTGCTGCACTGTGTCACACCTGCTGCTGCTGCACTGTGTCACACCTGCTGCTGCTGCACTGTGTCACACCTGCTGCTGCTGCACTGTGTCACACCTGCTGCTGCTGCACTGTGTCACACCTGCTGCTGCTGCTGCACTGTGTCAAGCCTGCTGCTGCTGCACTGTGTCACGCCTGCTGCTGCTGCACTGTGTCACACCTGCTGCTGCTGCACTGTGTCACGCCTGCTGCTGCTGCACTGTGTCACGCCTGCTGCTGCTGCACTGTGTCACGCCTGCTGCTGCTGCTGCACTGTGTCACGCCTGCTGCTGCTGCACTGTGTCACGCCTGCTGCTGCTGCACTGTGTCACACCTGCTGCTGCTGCACTGTGTCACGCCTGCTGCTGCTGCACTGTGTCACACCTGCTGCTGCTGCACTGTGTCACACCTGCTGCTGCTGCACTGTGTCACACCTGCTGCTGCACTGTGTCACGCCTGCTGCTGCTGCACTGTGTCACGCCTGCTGCTGCTGCACTGTGTCACACCTGCTGCTGCTGCACTGTGTCACACCTGCTGCTGCTGCACTGTGTCACACCTGCTGCTGCTGCACTGTGTCACACCTGCTGCTGCTGCACTGTGTCACACCTGCTGCTGCTGCACTGTGTCACACCTGCTGCTGCTGCTGCACTGTGTCACACCTGCTGCTGCTGCACTGTGTCACACCTGCTGCTGCACTGTGTCACACCTGCTGCTGCTGCACTGTGTCACGCCTGCTGCTGCTGCACTGTGTCACTCCTGCTGCTGCTGCACTGTGTCACGCCTGCTGCTGCTGCACTGTGTCACGCCTGCTGCTGCTGCACTGTATCACGCCTGCTGCTGCTGCACTGTGTCACACCTGCTGCTGCACTGTGTCACACCTGCTGCTGCTGCACTGTGTCACACCTGCTGCTGCTGCACTGTGTCACACCTGCTGCTGCACTGTGTCACGCCTGCTGCTGCTGCACTGTGTCACGCCTGCTGCTGCTGCACTGTGTCACGCCTGCTGCTGCTGCACTGTGTCACGCCTGCTGCTGCTGCTGCACTGTGTCACACCTGCTGCTGCTGCACTGTGTCACACCTGCTGCTGCTGCACTGTGTCACACCTGCTGCTGCTGCACTGTGTCACACCTGCTGCTGCTGCACTGTGTCACACCTGCTGCTGCTGCTGCACTGTGTCACACCTGCTGCTGCACTGTGTCACACCTGCTGCTGCTGCACTGTGTCACACCTGCTGCTGCTGCTGCACTGTGTCACACCTGCTGCTGCTGCACTGTGTCACGCCTGCTGCTGCTGCACTGTGTCACGCCTGCTGCTGCTGCACTGTGTCACGCCTGCTGCTGCTGCTGCACTGTGTCACGCCTGCTGCTGCTGCACTGTGTCACGCCTGCTGCTGCTGCACTGTGTCACACCTGCTGCTGCTGCTGCACTGTGTCACACCTGCTGCTGCTGCACTGTGTCACACCTGCTGCTGCTGCACTGTGTCACACCTGCTGCTGCACTGTGTCACGCCTGCTGCTGCTGCACTGTGTCACGCCTGCTACTGCTGCACTGTGTCACGCCTGCTGCTGCTGCACTGTGTCACACCTGCTGCTGCTGCACTGTGTCACACCTGCTGCTGCTGCACTGTGTCACACCTGCTGCTGCTGCACTGTGTCACACCTGCTGCTGCTGCACTGTGTCACACCTGCTGCTGCTGCACTGTCACACCTGCTGCTACTGCTGCACTGTGTCAAGCCTGCTGCTGCTGCACTGTCACACCTGCTGCTGCTGCACTGTGTCACACCTGCTGCTGCTGCACTGTGTCACACCTGCTGCTGCTGCACTGTGTCACACCTGCTGCTGCTGCTGCACTGTGTCAAACCTGCTGCTGCTGCACTGTCACACCTGCTGCTGCTGCACTGTGTCACACCTGCTGCTGCTGCACTGTGTCACACCTGCTGCTGCTGCACTGTGTTACACCTGCTGCTGCTGCACTGTGTCATGCCTGCTGCTGCTGCACTGTGTCACGCCTGCTGCTGCTGCACTGTGTCACGCCTGCTGCTGCTGCACTGTGTCACACCTGCTGCTGCTGCACTGTGTTACACCTGCTGCTGCTGCACTGTGTCATGCCTGCTGCTGCTGCACTGTGTCACGCCTGCTGCTGCTGCACTGTGTCACACCTGCTGCTGCTGCACTGTGTCACACCTGCTGCTGCTGCACTGTGTCACACCTGCTGCTGCTGCACTGTGTTACACCTGCTGCTGCTGCACTGTGTTACACCTGCTGCTGCTGCACTGTGTCATGCCTGCTGCTGCTGCACTGTGTCATGCCTGCTGCTGCTGCACTGTGTTACACCTGCTGCTGCTGCACTGTGTTACACCTGCTGCTGCTGCACTGTGTCACGCCTGCTGCTGCTGCACTGTGTTACACCTGCTGCTGCTGCACTGTGTTACACCTGCTGCTGCTGCACTGTGTCATGCCTGCTGCTGCTGCTGCACTGTGTCATGCCTGCTGCTGCTGCACTGTGTCACGCCTGCTGCTGCACTCTCACACCTGCTTTAGTGTTTCTGTTATCACATCACTAAAAATGTCCATATTTTATTATTATCTAATATGGCAGAAGATAAAAAGCACTAAACACCTGAGCACAGTACTTACCCGTCATCTTTCTTGGCACACACACAAAAGGCCAAAAATATGAAGAGCACCAGAGTGAAGCCCACAGTAATGAGCACAGCCCAGGCCTGCACAACATCTAGGGCAACAGTGAGCGATGCACCATCCAGTGGAGGACCCCCAGGTTCCCCTCCAAGTACGTCTAGCAGTGTGTTGTGTCCGGCACCGTGGGGAGGAGCATATGCCCCCCCAAGGGCCCATGCTGCCCCCCTTGCTCCCACACCCACCATCACCTTGCCTCACTGCCTGAAAAGATCAAGTAAATATATTAAATTAAGTGGTTAACATTCAATCAAGTACAGTAGTACCTCGGAATATGAGTGTCCCTGTATACGAGTTTTTCGGAATACGAGCAGGAGTTGCTCGGAAAATTTGCCTCGGAAGGTGAGGGTGTTGATACACGTACAGACCGACTAGCGCGTGGTGGCACAGCGATCCCGCCTCAGTTTACCAGTGTCTCTTGCCCAGTGACTATCCCGCCTGAATTCTTCACAAGGATTTACAGTTTTTTTTCGTTTTTTTGGCCATTTGAGCATAAAAGTTGTTATTATATATCTCGCCATGGGTCTCAAGAAAGCCATTGGTAAGGTTCAACCTAAGAAAATAGCTGTGAGTAGAGGCAGTAGAGGATGTCCCTTCTTGATTAAGAAAATGTGTGAAGTATGGGAAGAACTGCAAAGTTTTGTTGAAAAAACTCACCCAGATAAAGCTGTAGCAGGCCATTGCATTGACCTTTTAAATGACAATGTGATGTCTTACTACAGATTTGTGTTAAAATGTAAGGAAAAACAAGTGTCTTTAGACAGATTCTTAGTAAGACAAGTAAGTCCTAGTGGTATGCAGGCAAAGTGTGCCAGAGAGTGCACACCAGTGAAGTCCTCACTGCCTGATATTATAATGGAAGGGGACTCCCCTTCCAAACAGTAACACCTCTCCTCCTCCCTCCTCCTCACCATCTTCCATACGCCAACAGCAGTCATCAGCAAGGGTAAGTAATAACTTGAACATAGTTTTGTAGGTTTATTTAGATGAATTAGATATAAAATTTAGTTTGAAGTGAGGTGTTTAGGTAGTCAGGAACAGATTAATTCATTTTCCATTATTTCTTATGGGGAAATTAGCTTCGGATTACGAGTTTTCGGAATACGAGCTGTCTCCAGGAACGGATTAAACTCTTAAACCAAGGTACCACTGTATCTGGCATTCATGACAAAAATTTGGATGCTGTACATGCAACAATCAGTCGGCTTCGAAAGCAAACGTCACCCCATGCAGTACTGCTAAAACCATGAAGACTCCCAAAAACCCTTACACTGACACCTCTATGCTAATTTCCATTTTTTTACACATTTAAAACTCAATGACCTTTAATCACCATCCATATGTCTTTTCATTGAGTTCCAGCATAAACCTATTGGTATGCCTCAAGGGTCTGGTGTAGAGAATTAGATGGTGGAAAATAACTGTTCCCGAGTTATTTTCACTGTGTTATTTGACAGTGCAGCAGCAGGTGTGGAAGTGCAATTGTTATTTTTGTAATCGTTGTAATCAATGATTACACACTGAGTTGTGTAATCATTTTGATCAGAATGAACCTGGATTCGGCGATCATGACAAATTTGGAAGAACCTAGCAGGGTAATTACGACATGTCATGCTCGCTAAACCCAGGTTTATTCTGATCACAACGATTACACAACTACTGTATATCTCCCTTGCCTCAGGAACAGTTACTTTCTACTATCTAATTCTCTACACCAGACCCTTGAAGCATACCAATAGGTTTATGCTGGAACTCAATGAAAGAATATATGGAAGGTGATTGAAAGGTCATCTTTTTTTTTAATATACTGTATGTCATTTTGTTTTGTACATTGTCAAATATTGTGTACAGTGGTACATCCAAGTAAGTGCTGTATGTAATTATCCAAAGAAACTGCTGAGCTCGAAAAGCTATGATGCACAATCGGTGTCACATAAGTCAAAGAGTTTCTAGAATTCTTGAGATATCTCTGGCAGCATAGAACATGCCCACCACCTCTTGGAGTTCATGCATGTACAGCTTAGGCAAAGTCGCAGATGAAGCCATGGCAGATACCAAGGCAACCCACACCATACCCAAAGCCAATCGCTTCAACGTCCTCACAGAGCCAATCAGCATGGAGCCCCACAAGGGCCAGGAACTGCATGACCAAGACCAAGTGCAAATGAGCATGAAAGTCCTCTGCCATGAGATCAGCCAGCAGCATAGACACTTGGGCATGGAGCTGCACTTAGCCCACATCCCGGGAAAGAGCAGGAGCAAACAGGCAGGCATTGAGTGGTTCAAAAGAAGGGCCACTCGAAAACATTTGAAACACGGTTGTTACCTCATAGAGGCTCACTAGTGTGTGCGGAAATGAGAAAAGAGTTACCAAACCCCCCAAAATAAGAGATTGTCCGCTAGCCAGGACGCCTCTGGAACCTCATAACGAATCCAATAAGAAGAGAAGACCCAAACTCAAAAGACACAAGGTCCATCATAGAAACGAAAAGTTATGTTGAAAAGCTAGAAACGTAGTTGTTATGACCACACATACACCAATATGATCATACTGTGGCTGGTGTATGATGTGTTCAAACTGTATAGTGATATCTTGGCTGCTAAGTCCAGTATCACAAATATTATATTTTCTTTCTAATCTTCTTTCAACAATATATTAGTAGAATTTGTGTATTGCCAATGTATGTCAAATATATTTATGTATATTATGTTTCAATACCAAAGTTGTATGCTAAGAATTTATGGATATATATATATTGGAAGTCTAGTGAATAGCAGTAGCCTAATGTCATGAAGTTTGGAAAACACCCTTATATGCTTAGAATGTAATGCTACGTATTACTGTATAGGACCTGTTATGAGAACTATGATGTAGAATGTATACATTTAGGTCTCTGATGTATTATCATCATGTATACTGTGGAATATCCATTTCATTATTCTTCATTGCATTGTCCTCTTATGACAGTAAATTATTTATGGCATTGTGAGATGTATACCATAGGACAAGGTTTGATATTCATGTTGTATACATTCAGTATATACTTTATATCGTATTCATGTATACTTATGTATAACGGCTGATCCGGTAACGTCTTGAAATCCTCCCTTAACCCTCCTCCCCTCTTCTCCTTCTTGCATACCCAGCCAGTGTTACCATGTCTTGCTAATATGAATTCCCTATTCACATATTTATATATCATGATATCGTTAATGTAATGAATTATTGATATGTATTATTATGTAAGGTTGTATATTATAACCCTTGTTTAGTTATATTATGAATTAGAGGTTATTTACTATGAAATGTTTGTATATGAGCTAGAGAAATTTGAAAGAAGAGAGTCAGCTGGCTTGTAGATGTTGGAAATAGTGTCGCTCTCAGCCTGCTTGGCTTCTTGGGCGGTCACTACTCTGCACTTTCTAGTAGGGTGGACGTATGTCGCTCTGGTCCGGTTTTAGTGGCCATATTTGTGTTAATTGACTGCTAGGATATTTTAGAATATGCAGTAGTGTGTACCATGGATCATTTCTACCAGGTAGTAGGTGCTTTTATATGTATTATTGAGGTGGGCAAATGAGGATCTTAAGTGATGCCATTGTGCTATGACAACAATGGTAAATATTGATTCTCAACCTCATTTGTTAAGGAGTGTGACACCACCACCCTTTATTGGTATTAGCAACATAATAGGCGCTAGTGTCCCACTGCACCAGGATAGAGCCTGGTGTCAGGGAGTGCTGAGTGTATGCAGTTTAGAGGCCGGTTGATGATCATGTAATGCTTTAAGAAGCTGGATTAAATAATAGAATGTAAATGGTAGAGTTTGTAGTTTTCCTTATGATGTTATGGACTTATGTTTTATGCCCAGTAAACTGGAATATTTTTAACTAGCCAACTATTGATATTTAGCCAGGCTATGTTTTCCAGCAATGCTGAAGGTTCACTCCCCATTAACATTAACTGGGGGCCCATAACAGTAGTATGCCATACAAATTGAACAGATCGAATAATAATAACCCAAGATGGATAACAAAGGATCTGAAGAACCTAATAGCTAGAAAGAGAGCTTAGGACAAAAGGATTAAGAATGGGGAAGTCAGTTTAGAACAAAAATTCGTCCAACGGGTCAGAAATGTTAAAAGAAAAAAAAGAGATAAGGAGGGCAAAAAGAAACTATGAAGTTCGCTAGCAGGGCAAGCAAAGACAAATCCAAAAGTTTTTTCAGTTATATCGAACAAAGATTAGGGAAATGATAGATCTATTAATAAGCATATGGGCCAATAGGCCTTCCGCAGTTACCTTTATTCTTAAAATCTGAGACAGGTCAGATAATTGGTAATGACGAAAAGATGAGTAGTAGTTTTAGCAAATATTTTATCTCTGTATTTACTAAAGAGGAACTAAACATTATGCCTTCAGCCGAACAAGTCTATGTGGGTGGGGACGAGGACAAGTTGACTAGTTTAGCAGTTACCAGGGAGGATGTTCTTAAACAAATAGTGAAACTCAAGCCAAACAAATCCCCAGGGCCAGACGAAGTGTTTGCCAGGGTGCTTAATGAATGCAAAGAGAAGCTTTGCGAGCCACTGTCTACCATATTTAATAAATCATTAGAGTCAGGCAGTGCACGAGTCATGGAAGGTTACTAAGAAACACTCTTATATGTTTCACGTGCCAATTTTTAAGAAAGGAGATAGATCACTTGCGTCAAACTATCGGCCAATTAGCTTAATGTCAATTGTGGGAAAGTTATTTGAATCGATAATTTCAAATATCATTTGTTTTCATCTTGAAAAACATAAATTAATAAATGATTCACAACATGGTTTTACAAATGGCATTTCATATTTAACAAATTTGCTATAATTTTATTCCAGTATAGTTGAGACAGTTTATAGTGGTAAGGATTGTGATGTTGAGTACCTTGACTTTAGCAAAGCTTTTGATACAGTGCCACATGAAAGACTGATTAAAAAGATGGCGGCTTACGTTATTGGGGTGCTATATTACTATATTAAGTTAGATAAGGGCAAGGCAAAGAAAACAAAGAGTCAGTATAAATGGGGTTAAGTCAGAGTGGGAAAATGTAAGTGGAGTGCCTCAAGGCTCTGTTCTAGAACCTCTGTTGTTCATAATATATATAAATGATTTTGATTCATGTTTGAGCAGCAACATTTGCAAATTTGCCGATGATACAAAACTCGGGAGGGAAATAAACACCGAAAAAGACTCCTTATCACTTCAAGACGATATAAATAGGGTTTTGAAATGGTCAGAAGATTGGCAAATGCAGTTTAATGCTGACAAATGTAAGGTTTTGATTCTGGGTAGTGATGATAGAGTTACAAGATATGAGCTAGATGGTGTTGAGATTGCAAAAGGGATCTGGGAGTTATGGGATCTGGGAGTTATGATTAGTAAGATTTGAAAACCAAAAAAATCAATGCATAAATGTTCATAATAAAACAAATAGGACACTAGGGTTTATTAATCGAAGCGTTGGTAACAAGACACCTGGAGGTGGTCTTCAGCTGTACCAGAGCGTTAGGCCCATTTAGATTATGCAGTTCAGTTTTTGGTCACCGTACTATAGAATGGATATAAATTCACTAGAACGTGTCCAACGAAGGATGACAAAGTTAATTCCCCAAATTAGAAACATGTCATATGAAGAAAGATTAACAAAGCTTAAATTGCATTCACTGGAAAGGCAAAGAGTTAGGGGTGAAATGATAGAGGTTTACAAGTGGATGAATGGACATAATAAATCAAACATCAGGGAAGTCAGTTTAGAACAGGAATTCGTACAACTGGATAGGATTCTTGATTATTTCAAGCGTAGGTTAAGACATACAGTACAATATATGAATGAGATTGGATGGTTATAAATTAGGTGCTGCATCGTATGGGCCAATAGGCCTTCTGCAGTTATCTTCATTCTTATGGTGTTCTTATGTTCATACAGTGGCAAACTCTTGGTCATGTAGGAGATACTTGAAGAGATCCTCTCAGGCTACAGAAGGAGGGATCCAAAAGGTAGGGAACCGTCAGGAGGACAGTCTAAATGGGCCTATGTCTTGGGCAGATATAAAAGCTATAAATGGCTATGGCTGCAGATGAAGAATAAGTATAAGGTCCATAAGAACAAAACCCAATTCTTCTGAAGCAGAAAGCTCCCCCAACCTTACAGTCAGAAGTAAGAGCCAACAGAAACACCACCATAAAGAAAAGATCCAAAACCAAAGGGGACACAAAGAAATGTGAATATGAAAGAAAAGCAGGGATATGAACCAGAGACCTGGGAGGAATTTAAGAAGTAGCAGGCCAGAGGTAAATAAAGACACCTCCAAAATGGTAAAGATGAAACATCAATGCCAAAAGTCAAAGAAAAAGACACAGCCAAGACTAACGAATAAAAGAGAGAGTGGGAGGCATGTGCTTCATGGCACCAATTTCAGCTTAGTGTCCTTGGCTATCCTTTGGGATTGTCCTGCAGGTGCATGTGACTGTTTTATCAACTTAATTTTGCTTTATTTGTGATTTCTAGCCCCACTTTTGTGAAAGCTTTAAATCTTTGTTTGTCTTGACTGCATGTGGCCAGAGCTATTGCTCTAGATGTCGCTGGCATTGTCCCTGCCCGGTCAGGATTTCCTTCCCCAGGAAGGTTTTAGGTGTCTGCCTCCTCTCAAGGGACCTCTCCTTGGATAGTATATGACTATAGTATATGATAGTATTGTAATGCAGGGCCATTAGCTGAGTCCACTGGAGATTTGTTGTTTTGGGAGTTTGCAGTTCAGTTTCACTTTCCAGCTTTTGATAAGTGAGCTGCCTACACCTTCCCCTCACCTCGTGATCCTTGGTCGGGAGTAGGTGCTGGTGAATCTTTCATGCCTGGCGTCCTGACTGGTCTTGGAAATCCTGTAATTGCACCTGGATGGGGTTCTGGGAGTACTTCTACTCCCCAAGCCCAGCCCGGGGCCAGGCTTGACTTGTGAGAGCTTGGTCTAACAGGCTGTTGCTTAGAGCGGCCCACAGGCCCACATAGCCACCACAACCCAGTTGGTCCAGCACTTCTTAAAGAACTATCTAGTTTTCTGTCTCATGTGGTCTGGGAGTGGCATAGATCTTCCCTTTGAGCCTGCTACTGCTGTATGTGCTGTGACAACAATTTTCTTATGAGGTTCCCCTTATAATTGATATATGTATTATAACAAACAAAATAGAAATGACAGATAAACTGTATTTTTATAGCACTCTTAATGGTGATGAGTATTGAAAAAAATATTAATGCACAAAAAACAATCACAACATTTTTTTAATAAATTCTAATGCACTTAACATTCACACTGCCCTAAGTTTTTTTGTTCTACCTCCAGGTGCAGAAAACAAAAAAATTTTACTTGGTAGAAAAAAAAATCATGCAACAAATACTGCATGCTAAAATTACACTACGTATATTGTACCTGTATAACACAACTTTTGTTCCTTTGTAATGTTATTTTCTAGTTACTTATGCCTCCAAAGTATAGAAAATGGTTATTATTCCACTCAAACTTTGCTTTGGCCTTTGCCTTGAACAATTTCTCATAACTCTAGGTAAGGAGTCAGTACCCTTCAAGTAACCTTCAAAACATCTTACCTAAGCTGTCTAAGGCAAAGACCAAAACAAACTTTGAAGGGCATAATAGCCATTTTCTATACTCTGAAGGTACGTATAAACAATGAGAAAATAATATTTACTATCCAAGGACAAACAAAATTTGTCACTGTGTTAGCATTTTACAGGCAGTATCTTCTTGAGATGATTTCGGGGCTTAGCATCCCCGTGGCCCGGTCCTTGACCAGGCCTCCTTTTTGTTACACACCCCCCAGGAAACAGCCCGTAGAAGCTGATTAACTCCCAGGTACCTATTTACTGTGCTAGGTAACAGGGGCATCAGGGTGAATTAAATATTTTGCCCATTTGTCTCCGCCTCCACCAGGGATCGAACCCAGAACCTCAGGACTACGAATCCGAAGCGCTGTCCACCCAGCTGTCAGGCGCCAGTAGTTTGGTTGCAGTGCCCTTGTGAAAGTAGGATAATTATCAGACGAGAGTACTAAGCCAGTACAGTATGACCATATAGCATTGAAAAGTGATATGAGGACAATGAGGTCGCATATAAGGAAGAGAGAAAGAAATGGTACCAAACCATTTGGACTATTGGAAATCAAGTGTTGACCCTGCAAGATACAAGGCTGTCATTATACCAACTAGTCCAAGTGGAAGGACACTGTAAAGCTGAAGAATAATAAGCGAGGAGCTAGTGGTGTTTGGCTAGTAACGAGTGAGGTCGGAATATGCCAGGCAGCGTATACTGTATCCTTAGATCTGTTTTCATTGGTTTTACTGTACAGTTCATATGATGCATATGGATGTACAATATAAAGTACAGTATTCAAGAGGTAACTGTTTGTGAGCAATCCGTAGCCAGGCTAATGAAGATTCTCATTTCCTATTTTGTTGAAATAATTAAGGCCATGGAGATAAATGTTTGATAACATAATTTATTGTAAGTGCTATATAAATTACTACAGTAGAAGTAAATAAGTAAATTTATTCAGGAAAGTACATACATAGTTGATTTACAAACATAATGTTGGATTTATAGATAGAGCTAGTACATACAATACCTAAAGTCACTAGTACTCATAGCGTTTCGGACAAGGTGAGGTGGGGGAAAAACACTTAGATTAAAACTTAATAGTAATTGAGCTTAAAGTATAAATTGCACTGAAAAAAAATAAGATAAAAAAGTGGGGAACATGGTAGAAAATAGCCAATATACAAGTTGGTCAACAAACAGCATTGTTTAAAAATAGTAAGACATGGGTTGACATTTAGGGGTGAGGTAGGTTACATGGAGTTAATTAGGTAGTACTTAGTTTTCATCTTAAACTGGTTGAGAGAGGTACAGCCTTTGACATGATTGGGAAGGTCATTCCACATTCTGGGTCCCTTGATTTGTAGAGCATTTCTAGTTTGATTAAGTCGTACTCTTGGAATATCAAATAGGTATTTGTTTCTGGTGTGGTGTCCATGGGTTCTGTTCAAGTAAGGTTCAAGTAAGATCGCAAGTCCAGATCACAAGAAAGGTATTGGGTAACCAAATTAGTGGTTGGAGTGGCTTAGTGAGCATAACCAAGCAAATATAGTATCAGTCAGGAAAAGGATAGAATGGATTAAGAAAACCTTCAAATCCTAGGATTCCACCACAATGATCATACTATTCAAATCACTTGTGCTGTCCCACTATGAGTACTGCTTAGTATTCACTTCCCCTTTCAAAGCAGGGAAGATTGGTGAAATATTTTAAAGTGGGAGAGATTGCCGACATATTTTCGAGCACAAGAGACTGCTGAAATAGTGTTAATACAGAAAACACACGGCATGCAGAGAAAGACAATTAATCACCTAAATTATCAGGACCAATGTGACAAAGCCAAGGAGCTGGGATATGGGGACAGAGAAGGAATGTTGCCCAAATATTTGGACCACCAGAGATCAAACATTGACCTTGTAAGAAGTCAGTCATGGACTGTCCTGCCCAAGTGGATGGGCATAGTTAGCCACAGACCAAAGCCAAACTTCCATCTTATGTTCTGGTTATTTTTCTCAGGACATGGTTGAGTAGGACCAACCGAGCGTGCTGTACATTACTCTCATGGCTGTATGTCCTTCAAATGTCTAGCAACTGTAATTTGCTATCACATGAAAATTCCTGGTTCAACCTTAACAACAAGCAGATACAGGTATCTGGATACCCTGCTCCACCGAGGGGCCGCCAGAACAGGTGACAGGCTTTCACACACTGGGTCTTGATACTATTGTCAGGCATTGCTATTCAACAGTCTGACTCCTTATGATGCCTGGGGCACACATATTGCCTGGAGTCACAGGGAAGTTGGGAATTTTTTTTAAATTTTCTGGCGAGATCTTCAGATGGGGGTGACAAAGTTTGGCACGAGCTTGATTGAGGGGTGGTGGGTTGTTTGAAGGGTTTTGGTGACCTCCTGATGTGCTCCTGATGGGCTGTCGGGGTTTTGTGGGCAGATTTCAATTATAATTTCATCTTCATAGTTTCCTACCTAGTGCTTGAAACTCGCACTGTATCTAGTGCTACTCAATTCCCCAAAATATGTACCTATACCATACAACTTTCCCACTGTAATCACTGTTGTTATCTTATATTATGTTATACACATAGTTTGCTACATTATATCTAGTAATAATCCTCAAATTATGCTAAAATGTACCTGCAGATAACCTTTAAATTTACTTTAATGTACCTACTTTGTTTTCTGTCAAATTTCTTATACAATGTATTTTTTTTGTTTTCTTACAATAAATCTTTATACGTCCTTACAATGTACCTGTAAACATTTTGTTAATTTTGCTTGAAATTACCTTCTTAAAATTATACGTCAGATTAAGGATCTGCCCGAAACGCTACGCGTACTAGTGGCTTTACAAGAATGTAAAACTTCAATTCTCTGTATTGTCATAAACCCAATGTTCTTTGTGTGGGGTGGGAGCCAGGGCTTGCCTGCCTCAGCCACTCCCCTAACACCTGCCTACCAGTATCTGTATTCACCGCAAAGCACATTTTTTTCCATCGACGGGAGACATGAACATGGCCATAAGGCTTTGCATTTTACCCCTCAAGGGAGCGCCGGGGCAGTGCCATCACGGCCCTAGATCAATAACAACTGCTTTTTACAAGGCACCATTAATCTTTAATTCTATTTTATACACAAGAGCTCAAGAGAAACCTTAAAACTAGAGTCTGAAATGGATTACATTCGAAAATTAAGGAGCAAAAGAGCACATTAAAGAAGATATTGACCACTAACACTTTCCTCCTGGACTACAAGAACAATACATACAGATCAATACTGTCTCGCTGCTCCACAAACTTTGTATCACCTGGTCACCATATTTGCTGTAGTATATAGTGAGTTGTCGAGGCGCACACGGCTGAATACAATGAGCCTAGACACACACACACAGTCTCCCCCCATACAACCCTTTGACCTTTTATGGTGACGCCTCGACACCGTCAACCTCGTCAATACTGCACTTACCCTGACACATTATGTACAGTGTTAGAGGTGGCGGGGGCCAGAAGAGTTGTGAGGGCCCGCAAGTAAGGGCCAGCAGAGGGGTGAGGGCCCGCTAGAGGGCCCCAAGAGGTCACGGGTGCACCAACCAGTCCCTGCAGCAGCAGCCACCACTAAGAGTTCGCGTCACACACCTTCCTTACTCACACAGCGCCGCCGCCGCTGCTCATCTCAAACACGCGCGCCCGCACTCAAAATGCCAGGCTGCGCTAGACTTCCTGGTGATCGTAAGCGCCTGCGGGTATTCAATCCACCGAACTGGGTCATATTTGCGGTCAACTTTCCCTGTGAAGCAGCGCCATGTTTGTTATGGTCGGACGCCGCTGTCTGGCCGCCCTGGCCCACCCCAACCCTCTCTCCCGCAGTACTTCCACCGCTCCTCAACACTTCGCTCCTCACCCTAAATCTTTATCCCATTATATCCCTTATTATACCCTAAATTTTGTTTTGATTTATGGCGCCTGATCTATCGTTTTGGGTATTTTAAGTCTGTGTTGTATTATAGAGAAATATTCATGTGGTGAGTGTGTGGAGGGAGATTGTAATGCGAGGTGAGCGATACATTGTGGGAACGACGGTGTGGTGAGGCTCCCTTTAACGACGAGCGCCCCACCCTCGCTGCATCTTAGAAAACGGGAACCGATCAATAATCCAGGTCTCCTCTACATTATAGTTCACTAACACAAGTCTCTCTATAATGATAAGATGTTGTCTCGTCGTATCATTAGTGCTATTGTATTCTAGTTCTACTCGGCTATTTTATGAGTTTCACGGGGAAAAATGTCCCGGAAAGCGTCGCTCACACCATTAATTTTCAGACAGACAGGGCCTAGACCTGTGATGAAAATGCCAAGTAAAGGAGATGTGGCCAGGTAGGCCTCCATGGGCCTCCCTGCCCACACTCCTATACACGTTTGGGAACAAAATAAATGTGTTTGGGCGATATATAATTGTGGCATGTCGTTCAGTCCTATATGTGCAAATAACAATAAATGATTAACAAAATAGAAAAGGTTTGTCGAAATTTACCGGAGTGTGGTCTATATATAGCCTATGGACAGGAATATATACTCCGAGAGGTGCACCCATCTTCTCGGTGTAGATATACTGAGTTTACTTTAGTTTATTTATTTATTTATTTATTTATTTATTTATATATATACAAGAAGGTACATTGGGTTTGTGAGAATACATTGGATAGTACAGTATTTACATTCTTGTAAAGCCACTAGTACGCACAGCGTTTCGGGCAGGTCCTTAATCTAGCAGAATCTAGACTTAATCTAGTCCTGGACTATCTTCAGGACTGAAGTATATATACCTGCTCCATTGTTGTTTGTACGCTGTTAAGCTTGTCTTAAACCCCCGGCTCCAATATACAGATGAGGGGTTGATAAGTAGCCGCAAGCCCATACGCTACATCTAAATCTATCAGAGAGAATGTCTGTCTGTCGGTCCAAGGTTGGAGGCCAGACGCTTAGGGCTAGTCTCATCCAACTTTGCAGAGGAAAGGGTCTGGGGCACATGACGGACGTAGGCTAGCTAGGGTCGGTCCTATTATTTATTTATAATAATAATAATATTATTATCATTTCATTTAGGAAAAATACATACATAGATGCATTTACAAACATTCTGATTGATTTATAGATAGAGGTAGTACATACAATACCTAAAGCCACTAGTACGCATAGCGTTTCGGGCAAGGTTAGGTGGGGAAAAACACTTAGAATAAAACTTAATAGTAATTGAGCTTAAAGTATAAATTGCGTTGAAAAAAATAAAGGATAAAAAAGTAGGGGAACATGGTAGAAAATAGCCAATATGCAAGTTGGTCAGCAAACAACATTGTTTAAAAATAGTAAGACATGGGTTAACATTTAGGGGTAAGGTAGGTTACATGGAGTTAATTAGATAGTACTTAGTTTTCATCTTAAACTGGTTGAGAGAGGTACAGCCTTTGCCATGATTGGGAAGGTCATTCCACATTCTGGGTCCCATAATTTGTAGAGCATTTCTAGTTTGATTAAGTCGTACTCTTGGAATATCATATAGGTATTTGTTTCTGGTGTGGTGCTCATGGGTTCTGTTACAACCTTCTAAGAAGCTTTCAAGGTCAGGATTGATATTACAGTTCAGAGTTTTAAATATATAGAGTACACATGAGAGGATGTGCAGTGACTTAATATCTAACATATTCAGAGATTTGAGTAAGGGTACCGAGTGATGTCTGGGGCCAAAGTTAGATATTGTTCTAATAGAGGCTTTGTGTTGAGTAATTAGAGGACGTAAATGATTTTGGGTAGTAGAACCCCAAGCACAAATACCATAGTTGAGATAAGGATAGATGAGAGAGTAATAGAGAGTCACCAGGGCAGGGCGAAGTACACAATATCTGATCTTAGAAAGAATGCCTTTAGTTTTAGAAACTTTTTTTGCTATATTTAGAATGTGTCCCTGGAAATTCAGTTTGTCATCGATGAGGACACCAAGGAATTTACCATCAACTTTACTGCTGATTTGTATATTGTTTATTCTTAAATTAATTGTATATAAGGATTTATTACCAAACAAAATATAGAAAGTTTTGCCAATGTTAAGTTAGTTTAGTTAGTTAAGGGTGAGGTTGTTAGCAGTTAGCCAAAGATGGACTTTATTTAGTTCAGTATTCACAGTGACATTTAGAGCAAAAGGGTCAGGACTGGAAAAAATGAAAGTTGTGTCATCAGCAAATAAGATTAGTTTGAGGTGTTGAGAGGCATTTGGAAGGTCATTAATGCAGATGAGAAAGAGGAGAGGGCCAAGTATGCTGCCCTGTGGAACACCAATGTTTATAGGTAGTGTCGGAGAATTGAAATTATTCACAGAAACATACTGAAGCCTGTCAGTAAGGTAGGACTGAAGGTATTGCAGGGAGTGACCTCTGACTCCATAATGATGTAATTTAAGAAGAAGGTTTTGGTGGTTGACAGTGTCAAAAGCCTTACGTAGGTCCACAAATAACCCAACAGGGAATTCATTTTTATCAAGAGCTGTATTTATCAAGTTAATCATACTTATAAGTGCATCGTTAGTGCTTTTATTGGGTCTGAAACCATATTGGCAAGAGCTTAGTATATTGAGTTTGGCTAGATAAGAGTAAAGCTGCTTGTTGATTAGCTTTTCAAATATTTTTAACAAGGTTGGCAGAATTGAGATAGGTCTGTAATTGTTGACATCAGTGAGATCACCACATTTGTGGACTGGGGTTACTCTCGCAGTTTTTTTAGAATTTCCGGAAAGGTTTGGAGTTCAAGTGATTTGTTGAAGAAAAATACAATGGCAGGAGCTAGAAATCTGGAGGTTTTTTTGTAAATTAGAGATGGTACCTCATCAAGGGCACTTGACTTAGTTTTAAGGGGAAGGATTACCGCATTGACATCAGAGAATTTAGCGGGAGCTAGGTACGGAAACTCTGGATAGTTACCTGTAAGGTAGTCTTTAATATTAGTGGGTGAGGATGGAATATCATGAGCAAGGGATGTCCCAATAGTTGAAAAGAACCTATTGACTTCAATAGCAGTGTCTGAGGCTGAAAGCACACCATCGTCATTGGATAGGAGAATTGTTTTTTTATTCAAAATCTTGTTTGAACCTAATATTTGGGAGATAGTGCTCCATGTTTTCTTAATGTTGCCCTTAATTTGGGTAAATTTATTTTCGTAGTATTTCATTTTGGCTCTTCTAATTTATTTAGACAGCATGGATGAGTAAATCTTTGAAAATTCTTTGGAGACGACTCCTAATCTATACTTCTTTTCAAGGTCATGTTTTTTATTAATAGATTTAAGTATACCCTTTGTAAGCCATGGAGTGTTTAACCTTATATTTGTAACTTGTTTCGTTAGCATTGGACAGTGGGAGTTATAAAGGTTCAGAGTTTTCTGAAGAAATGTTTGCACTGCTAGGTTGATATTCACTATGTTACCTAATTCAGCCTCCCAGTTGTTATTAGCAGCAGCAGTAATAAAGTTGCTTATAGAAGTTTCATTGTCCAGCCTAAAGCTTATCTTCCTTGTATCTAGGGGTAGTTTATTAATGTTGGTTAGGAGAAATGATGGGTAATGGTTTGTGGTCCTATCAATGATTATCCCTGAAGTAAGTGGAGAGGTTATGTTGGTCCAGATGTGGTCAAGAGCCGTGGCAGTATTATCAGTGATTCTAGTAGGTCTAGTGATTAAAGGTATGAGGTAGTAGAAATTCATACAGTTGAGGAAACAAGCAGCAGGAGGGTGTTCAGGCTCGCAGAGGTCAATATTAAAGTCCCCTGCGATAATTAGATGGGTTTTGTTCAGTCTGTTATCTAGTATTAGATTTCTAAAGTTAGAGTTAAATTCGGACACATCACTGTTAGGAATTCTATAGACTGCTCCCAAAGTCAGGACAGACTCAACACCCTTGACTCTGAAACTGGCGAAGATATACTCTCCACAGGAGTCTCTAGTTCTAATTACTTTTAAGCATGTTAGTTCTTGGTGGTAGTAAAGAGCAGTACCACCACCTCTCTGAATTGGTCGACAGTTGTAAATTGCTGAGTAGTTTGGCATGTTAAAGAGACAGAAACACCAGAAACAAATACCTATTTGATATTCCAAGAGTAAGACTTAATACAAATACAAATATTTATTCAGGTAAAGTACATACATACAAGGTAAGATACGAAAGTTGATGGATTTATAGATAGAGCTAGTACATACAATGCCTAAAGCCACTATTATACACAGCGTTTCGGGCAGGAAAAACACTAGGACTAAAACTTAATACTAATTGAGATTAAAGTAGAAATTGAGTTGAGAAAAAATAAGAAAAAAAATGAAAAAAGGGGGGGGGGAACATGGCAGAAAAAAAACAAAAATACAATTTGGTCAACAAACAGCATTGTTTAAAATAGTAGACATGGGTTGACATTTAGTGGGTGAAAGGTAGGTTACATTGAGTTAATTAGGTCGTACTTAGTTTTTATCTTAAACTGGTTGGGAGAGGTACAGTCTTTAACATAATTGGGAAGGTCATTCCACATTCGAGGTCCCTTGATTTGTAAAGCATTTCTAGTTTGACTAAGTCGTACTCTTGGAATATCATATAGGAATTTGTTTCTGGTGTGGTGCTCATGGGATCTGTTACAACCTTCTAAGAAGCTTTTAAAGTCAGGATTGACATTACAGTTCAGCGTTTTATATATTTTTTTTTTTTTTTTTTTTTTTGAGATATATACAAGAGTTGTTACATTCTTGTACAGCCACTAGTACGCGTAGCGTTTCGGGCAAGTCCTTAATCCTATGGTCCCTGGAATACGATCCCCTGCCGCGAAGAATCGTTTTTTCATCCAAGTACACATTTTACTGTTGCGTTAAACAGAGGCTACAGTTAAGGAATTGCGCCCAGTAAATCCTCCCCGGCCAGGATACGAACCCATGACATAGCGCTCGCGGAACGCCAGGCGAGTGTCTTACCACTACACCACAGAGACTGCAATATATAAAATACACATGAGAGAATGTGCAGTGACTTAATGTCTAACATATTCAGAGATTTGAGTAAGGGTACCGAGTGATGTCTGGGGCCAGAGTTGGATATTGTCCTAATAGCAGCTTTGTGTTGAGTAATTAGAGGACGTAAATGATTTTGGGTAGTAGAACCCCAAGCACAAATACCATAGTTGAGATAAGGATAGATGAGGGAGTAATAGAGAGTCACCAGGGCAGGGCGGGATACATAATATCTGATCTTAGAAAGAATGCCAACAGTTTTCGAAACTTTTTTTTTATATATTTAGAATGTGTCCCTGGAAATTCAGCTTGCGGACAATGAGAACGCCAATGAATTTGCCATGTACTTGTTACAAATTTGGGTATTGTTAATCCTGAGATTTATTTGATTTGAGGATTTATTGCCAAACAAAATATAGAAAGTTTTGTCAATATTGAGGGTGAGTTTGTTGGCAGTTAGCCAAAGATGGACTTTATTTAGCTCAGTATTTACAGTGGCATTTAGAGCAAAGGGGTCAGGACTGGAGTAAATGAAGGTCGTATCATCAGCAAATAGAATTGGTTTGAGATGTTGGGAGGCATTTGTAAGCTCAATAATGTAGATGAGAAAGAGGAGAGAGCCAAGTATGCTGCTCTGGGAAACACCAATGTTGATGGGTAGGGTGGGAGAAGTTGAATTATTCACAGAAACATATTGGAGCCTGTCAGTAAGGTAAGACTTAAGGTACTGCAGGGACGTGACCTCTGACTCCATAATGATGTAATTTAAGAAGAAGGTTTTGGTGGTTGACAGTGTCAAAAGCCTTACGCAGGTCCACAAATAACCCAACAGGGAACTCATTTTTATCAAGAGCTGTGTTACGACCCTGGGTTCTCCAGTGGAAACCAGAGGTCAAAATTGAGCTATTAAACTTTCTAGTAGTACAAGTTGAGTGCAACTCGAACGGCAATTGTTTGTATCTTCCCTGCCAGACGTAAGACTATTATTGTTTCTCAAAGAGCATTTAAAGACTGAGCTGGGGGTTGATTATTAAATAATAACATAGGCGCCAACTTCGCTTACTAATACTTTCTAATCATTCATAAAGTAACAATACGTTGCATAGGGGAAGATCTTTAATGTGCTTAGCTGCACGATCAATTAGGCTCCTTCCGGCACCACGACATGAGGGAGGCCAGGTGGTCGCTAGGAGCTCTCTCTTCTCTGGCTGGTGGCGTGCGGACGACATCTACTCTGTGGCTGCACCCCTACTCTTCTCCCTTCTCCTCTTACTTATTTCCCTTACCCTAAGTTCCTGTACCCTTAAGTTAAGTATTACATGGTGTTAAGTGTGCCTACTCTGGTAGTGACGATTGGTGAGACCTGGGGATAGTATTTTGCCAGTGTTTGGGTACCCCTAAGTGTTGTGTTTTGTATTAGGGTCCCACGTGGTTTCACTACCCTAAGCTGCATCCAGCTTCAGTGTTTATCCAGTAGTACTTTACCCTAGCTTGTTATTAGTGTAAACCTTGTATCCTGCCTACGTGGACCAAGGCTTTTAACGTAAGATAGTGTGGTAAAGTTATTATTATTATTGTTATTGGTGTGAGTGTATATGGGGGGTTGTTAAGGGGTTAATAAATAAGTACATGAATTACAGAGTATCTCTTCTTCCAGTGTGGGAGCGCATTGATCAACCCTTAGACTAACATATATGGTCTAGTAGCAAGTTATTACTACTGTGGATAGTTTATTTTGGGGGCCGGGCCTTTTAGCTCTCCCATATTTGATACGTTTGTCTTCTAACTACCGTTACCCCTTAATAGTACCAGTACCCCATAGAAGCCCCACTCAATTATTTATAACAAGTGGTTGGCCAGTCCGGGAGGAACATTATAAGTGTAAAAAATTAGATTCTTGAGTGCCAAAATTAAATTTTTTTGTTTTCCGCAGAACGGTTGTGTGCTAGCCTAGGGTCCAGCTCATCTAGCAAAGGACATTCTTGCACTGACTGGACACCCAGCTGGATCCCTTCACGATTAAGGTTAGTGTGGCCTTGTGTTAGGGGCCGTGCAAATTTTTGTTTTTTTTTTCCAATTTTTATTTTTTAATTTTTTCTTTGGCTGGGAGCTAAAATTATTAGTGATGTCTTCTGAAATGCAGAAACTGGCAAGGGAGCCTTCAGTGGTAGAGATAAAGAAACTTAAAAAGTCTAATTTAGTATTGTTAGGCCAGGAATTTGGCCTAGAATTAAATGTCGCAGATAAAAAGTGGACTTTGGTGAATGAAATATTACAACATTGTATTGATGAAGAACTATTGGCAAGTGATACACCTTTATGCCAGCCTAGCCAAGCAGAAAGTGCAACTCATAGGGAGAGAGAATTAGCTTTAGAGTTAGCAAAAATAAAATTAGAGGAGCAAAGACTCAAAACCGAGGAGGCTAGAATTAGAGCGAATGCCACTGGACCACCACCTGCCGGGGATTCAAACCCCAGGCATTATGAGAAAAAGCATAATTTGCCTGAATTTTCCGAGTCAGACCCTGAAAGGTTTTTCAACCATTTTCAGAGATTGGCCATGTCCATGAACTGGCCAAAGGAAGAGTGGGTGAAAATCCTACAGGGAAGACTTAGGGGTAAAGCACAAGATATTTTCATAAACATGCCTGACGACGAGTGTTTCGAATATGATAAAGTCAGGGAATGTATTTTGCGGGCATATGAAATTACTCCTGAAGCTCACCGCCAAGTTTATCGTAACCTTAGGCCTACTCACAACCAACCGCTCACTGAATTTGTGAATGATCAAATTCGAATGTTTGATAGATGGATTCGCTCGGCGAAAGCCGAAACATACGAGGCTCTCAGGAACTTAATTTTAATGGAGCATTTTATAGATATTATGCCAGAGAACGTATCACATTACATTAGAGGAAGGGTAGAGGTAAATTCTAAAATAGGGGATTTGGCCAAGTTGGCAGAAAACTACCAATTGGCGGGCAAAAGGCCCAATAAAAATAATTATACCCCACAGAGTAGCAAAACTTATACCCACAGCCAGTCCAGACCAGCTCATTCTAACCCTTTACCTAATGCACCTTCTGTTTCAGACATAACTAACCCTGTTAAAGTGTCTAGCCCAACGGCACCTAAAGGTGAACCGAAGGGTAATTCTGTTAGTAATGTCTCTTCTCCCCGACGTTTTTGTGGTCACTGTAATCGTTCAAACCACAATATTAGCCGTTGTTGGCAACTGTACCCAGAAAAAAGACCCAATGCTCTAGTTGTGACACAGGGCTTGAGGCCTTCGGAAGGGTTAGGGAGTAAGACCTCCAACCCACAGTGGTTGGACTTGCTTACCCCATTCTTATCGAAAGGGAGACTACTTTTGTCTGAGGGTTCTTCCTGGAAGGACGTGGTGATCTTCCGAGACACCGGTGCCATCCAGACTTTAATTTTAGAGAGTGCATTGCAAGGTGCCAACACTCTCGACACTGGAGAGGTGGTACTGGTCGAGGGTGTCACTAGTGATACTCGAGCAGTACCCCTCCATAAGGTTACCCTGGAATCTGATTTCCACAAGGGTGTTTGTACAGTCGGAGTCACTTCATACCTACCTTTCCCTAATGTTGATGTAATAGTTGGTAATGATTTAGCAGGGGATAAGGTAGGGGACTCCAGACTGCCTATTATGTTGCCTACCCCTAAGGTTTGCCTGGATCCACCCGCCGCAGAGGATAATGTTGTGTACCCTGCGTGCGCGGTGACCAGGTCTATGGGACTTAAATGTAAGGGCAGCCCTGTGCTTGCCAAGGTGGTAAATCCCGAGGTCACGAGGAGCTTTCCGAGTGGTGAAAACCAAGTGGACCTCGCGGACACATTCATGGCCCGACTCGATGACGTGGCCGAGGACATTGTGGAGAGCCTGCCACCGCCATCTACAGAGAGTAGTGGGGAGGTGGAGGAGAACACTGTTGATCCTCGGCCAATGGCATCTGACCAAGGCCTAGATGCCTCCTTGAGTGAGTTACAGAAAGCTGACCCCACTCTTGCAGATTGTCATGAAACAGCCGTCTCTATGGAGGAAATTGTAGACGCAGCAACTGGGTACTACTACAATGATCGGATTTTGATGAGAAAATGGAGACCACAGAGTGCTCCCTTGTCAAATGAGTGGGAGGTAGTCCACCAGGTTATGTTGCCAACCTGCTATAGAGAAAGAGTTTTGGCAGCTGCTCATGATGATCCTATGGGGGGACATCAAGGTATTAATATTACGTATCACAAAATTTTAAAGTATTTTTTCTGGCCCAAGCTGAAAAGCGATGTGGCAAAATTTTGTAATGCGTGTATTGTTTGTCAACTGGTTGGGAAACCAAACCAGACTCCACCTAAAGCTCCTCTAAGGCCTATTGTCGTGCCAGAGGAACCATTTTCTCATGTGGTAATGGACTGTGTTGGACCATTACCTAGAACTAAGTCTGGTAATATTTACCTAATCACGATGATGTGTATCACTACTCGTTACCCAGAGGCTTTTGCTGTAAGGAACATCCGAGCAAAAACTGTTGTTGCTCGTATGTTGCAATTTTTTTCCACTTTTGGACTGCCTCGGGTCGTGCAAACTGACAATGGTACTAATTTTAAGTCTGATGTTTTCGAGCAATTTTGTAAGGAACATGGAATAACTCATAAGGTTTCCAGCCCATACCATCCACAGAGTCAGGGGGTAATTGAACGTTTCCATCTAACTCTGAAGCAGATGTTGAAGACATCGTGCGAGAGTTCCCACACCTTCTGGGATGAGAATTTACCGTATGTTTTGTTTGCGGCTAGAGAGGGATTACAAAGTTCACTGGGCTGTTCTCCTTTTGAGTTAGTCTTTGGCCATAAAGTTCGTGGACCCGTGCAAATGTTACAGGAGAATCTGTTAGGGAACGTAACGTTATCCGAAGGTTCGGCTTTCTTTGCGCAACACCACCAGAGACTCAAGGACTGCAAGGCGGCTGCATTGAAGTATCTTGGCAAGGCCCAAGAAAAGATGAAAGAACGTAACGATGCTAAATCTAAGTTACGGGTATTTCAGCCTGGCGACCCTGTCCTGGTATTAAAGCCTCGACTAGGGAACACTATGTCCCACAAGTACGAAGGCCTCTTCATAGTGACAGAAAAGACTGGGGACCTCACGTACAAAGTGAGGCACTCTGACAAACGTAATCAGGTAATGCTCATACATGTAAATCGACTGAAGAAGTTCCAGGGCCCCAGGCCCATTGCACTAACCAATGTTTCCATTTCCAGTGAGAGAGGGGATGATTGTTCTGGGGACCCAATTAATCTCATTTTCAATAATTCTAGTTCTGTGAATGCTGTGGAGGAGGGACTGTTCCATTTGCAGATGGCCCAACGTGAAGAGGTGCAGTCATTGGTTGATGAATTCTCCAGTCTGTTCAGGGAGGTCCCGACCCAGACTGATGCCATTTGCCATGATGTCGAGTTGACGGACTACACTCCCATTCGCCTTCAACCCTATCGGATGAGTCCAGAAAAGAAGGCCATCGTACGGAAGGAGGTCGACTTCTTGCTCCAGCACGGCCTCATCCGGCCGAGCCAGGGCTCTTGGTGCTCGCCCTGCCTTTTGGTCCCCAAACCAGACGGCTCCTGGCGATTATGCACCGACTATCGGCAGCTCAACAAGGTGACCATTGTGGATGCCTATCCGCTGCCCCTCCTCGAGGACTGCATCGACGAGCTGGGAAATGCCAAGTACATTTCGAAATTCGACCTCTCGAGGGGGTATTATCAAATCCCACTCACTGAACGTGCTAAACAGCTAACGGCGTTTGTGACACCCGAGGGTGTTTTTGAGTATCAAGTGTTACCGTTCGGCTTGCGTAATGCTCCGGCCACGTTCCAGAGACTCATGAACTCTCTACTCGCTAAGGTGCCAAATTGTCGGGCGTATTTAGATGATATCGTGCTGTTTGACAGTAATTGGGCTGACCACATAGCTAGGTTACGCCAGTTGTTTGCCATCTTGAAAAGGGCAAATCTTACCTTAAATGCTAAAAAGTGTCATTTTGGCCAAGGCACAGTGACGTACCTCGGTTATGAAGTGGGCCAAGGAAAAGTGTTACCTCGGCAAGATAAAATCAGTGCCATTCTGGAGTATCCAGTACTAAAGTCTAAAAAGGACGTTCAAAGATTTATCGGTATGTGTGCGTACTATCGACGTTTTTGTCAGAACTTTTCCAGTGTTGCCACTCCTCTCACAGACTTGTTGCGGAAAGCCGTTAAATTTAAGTGGTCATCAGACTGTGCAGAGGCATTTAAAAATTTGAAATTGATCTAAGCTTCCGCCCCAGTGCTTGCTAGTCCAAGGTTCGACCGACCGTTTAAAATTCATGTTGACGCGTCTGACTCGGGTGCTGGTGCAGTGTTGTTGCAAACTGGGGATGATCAGGTAGAACACCCAGTATATTATTACTCTGTGAAATTCGACAAGGCGCAACGCAATTATTCAGTGGTAGAAAAAGAGGCGTTGGCGCTAGTGTTAACATGTAAAAAGTTCGAAGTTTACCTCACAGGTAATATAGTGGAAGTGTACACGGACCATAACCCACTAGTCTTCCTGACTCAGATGAAGGGTAAGAATAAACGCATCCTCAGGTGGGCGTTGTACCTACAGGACTTCAATCTTTCCATTACCCACCTACCGGGCAGACTCAACGTGATAGCCGACGCTCTGTCCCGGTTGCCTGAATAACATTCATCTGAGCCACAGAAAGCCATTTACCAACTGTCATGCTTTAGTTATTTTTTTTTAGGTTCTCCTGTGACATTAAATATTCCGTGTCCAATTTATTTACTTCCCTGTTCTTTTATTTTTTTTGTGTATTTTTTTTTCTTTCAGAGAACTCCTTTGTATTTTTTTTTGCAGAGAAATTGTTTTTGTTTGATTTTGTGTTTTTGTCATATGGTTTTTCTTTTTATTCTCTGTATACTCTTACAAAAAAATATGCCTACTATTCTAGTAGTCACATTTTTTTTTCTCTGAAGGGGGGAGGAGTGTTATGACCCTGGGTTCTCCAGTGGAAACCAGAGGTCAAAATTGAGCTATTAAACTTTCTAGTAGTACAAGTTGAGTGCAACTCGAACGGCAATTGTTTGTATCTTCCCTGCCAGACGTAAGACTATTATTCTTTCTCAAAGAGCATTTAAAGACTGAGCTGGGGGTTGATTATTAAATAATAACATAGGCACCAACTTCGCTTACTAATACTTTCTAATCATTCATAAAGTAACAATACGTTGCATAGGGGAAGATCTTTAATGTGCTTAGCTGCACGATCAATTAGGCTCCTTCCGGCACCACGACATGAGGGAGGCCAGGTGGTCGCTAGGAGCTCTCTCTTCTCTGGCTGGTGGCGTGCGGACGAGATCTACTCTGTGGCTGCACCCCTACTCTTCTCCCTTCTCCTCTTACTTATTTCCCTTACCCTAAGTTCCTGTACCCTTAAGTTAAGTATTACATGGTGTTAAGTGTGCCTACTCTGGTAGTGACGATTGGTGAGACCTGGGGATAGTATTTTGCCAGTGTTTGGGTACCCCTAAGTGTTGTGTTTTGTATTAGAGTCCCACGTGGTTTCACTACCCTAAGCTGCATCCAGCTTCAGTGCTTATCCAGTAGTACTTTACCCTAGCTTGTTATTAGTGTAAACCTTGTATCCTGCCTACGTGGACCAAGGCTTTTAACGTAAGATAGTGTGGTAAAGTTATTATTATTATTGTTATTGGTGTGAGTGTATATGGGGGGTTGTTAAGGGGTTAATAAATAAGTACATGAATTACAGAGTATCTCTTCTTCCAGTGTGGGAGCGCATTGATCAACCCTTAGACTAACATATATGGTCTAGTAGCAAGTTATTACTACTGTGGATAGTTTATTTTGGGGGCCGGGCCTTTTAGCTCTCCCATATTTGATACTCTTGTCTTCTAACTACCCTTACCCCTTAATAGTACCAGTACCCCATAGAAGCCCCACTCAATTATTTATAACAAGCTGCATGAATCAAGTTAATCATACAAATAAGTGCATCGTTAGTGCTTTTTTCGGGTCTGAAGCCATATTGACAATAGCTAAGTATATTGTGTTTGGCTAGATAAGAGTAAAGCTGCTTGTGAGATAAGTTTTTCAAATATTTTAGACGAGTTTGGCAGAATTGATATAGGTCTGTAGTTATAAATAAATATAAATAAATATGTTTATTCAGGTAAGGTATATACATACAAGTGATGTTACATTAATGGATTGATATATAGATAGAGCTAGTACATACAATGCCTAAAGCCACTATTACGCAATGCGTTTCGGGCAAGAAAAACATTAATATCTAGAACTTAATACTAATTGAGCATAAAGAATAAAAAGTGTTGAGAACAAATACAAATAAAGATAAAAAAAAGGGGGAACATGACTGAAAAAGCAGCACAAATACAATAGGTTGACAAACAGTGTTGATTAAAAAAAGAAAATAACAGACATGGGTTGACAATAGAGGAGTGAGGTAGGTTACAGGGAATTTATTAGGTAGTGTTTAGTTTTTATCTTAAACTGGTTGAGAGAGGTACAGTCTTTAACATGGTTGGGAAGGTCATTCCACATTCTGGGCCCCTTGATTTGTAGAGCATTTCTAGTTTGATTAAGTCGTACTCTAGGAATATCAAAACTGTATTTATTTCTGGTGTGGTGCTCATGGGTTCTGTTATAACCTTCTATGAAGCTTTTGAGATCAGGATTGGCATTATAGTTTAGCGTTTTATATATGTATAATACACATGAGAGAATGTGCAGTGACTTAATGTCTAACATATTCAGAGATTTGAGTAGGGGTACCGAGTGATGTCTGGGGCAGTATGAAGGTGTGCCCCAAGGTAGTGTTCTGAGTACTACTATTTTTTTTCTGGTTGCCCTTCTTTCCTCCCTTCCTTCTGGCATCTTCTTCGCTCTTTATGTTGACGATCTTTGCTGTCGGGGTGATGATTCGCCTCTCCTTCAACAGCGGCTTTAACTTGCGATTGATGCCGTGTCATCTTGGGCCACCAATCATGGCTTAAGTTCTCTACTACCAAGACTTGAGCCATGACTTTTACTTGGAAGCGGGTCATTCTTCGTCCCTCTTTGTCACTTTATGATCATCCCCTTGAGTACAAAGATTCTGCCAAGCTTTTCGGGTTATTCTTTGACACTCGTTTGTCTTGGTCGCCCCATGTCGCTTACCTCCATGTTGAATGCTCTAAGGCCCTTAACCTACTTAAGGTTTTGTCCCATACTTCTTGGGGAGCGGATAGGCTCACGCTCCATTTGCATTCCTCTCTCGTACTGTCTAAGCTCCATTATGGTTGCCCTGCATACTCTTCTGCTTCTCCTACTCTTCGCCGTCTTGATCCTTTGCACCATACTGGGTTGCGCCTCAGCTCTGGTGCTTTTCGTTCAACTCCTACCCTCAGCTTGTAAAAAAAAAAAAAAAAAAAAAAAAATGTTTATTTAGGTAAGGTACATACATACAATAAATTTTTACAAAGATTGGTTGACTTATAGGTAGAGCTAGTACATACAATGCCTAAAGCCACTATACGCAAAGCGTTTCGGGCATGATAAACTTAAATGACAAGCTTAATACTAATTGAGCATAATGAGTAGAATGAAAACAAGAAATGAAAACATAGCTGAAAAAGCAGCACAAATACAATTATGTCGACAAACAGCGCTCTTTAAAAAAAACAGACATTGGTTGACAATCGAAGGGTAAGGTAGGTTACAGGGAATTTATTAGGTATAGCTTCGTTTTTAACTTAAACTGGTTGAGAGAGGTACAGTCTTTAACATGGTTGGGAAGGTCATTCCACATTCTGGGCCCCTTGATTTGTAGAGCATTTCTAGTTTGATTAAGTCGTACTCTAGGAATATCAAAACTGTATTTATTTCTGGTGTGGTGCTCATGGGTTCTGTTACAACCTTCTATGAAGCTTTTGAGATCAGGATTGGCATTATAGTTTAGCGTTTTATATATGTATAATACACATGAGAGAATGTGCAGTGACTTAATGTCTAACATATTCAGAGATTTGAGTAGGGGTACCGAGTGATGTCTGGGGCCAGAGTTGGATATTGTTCTAATAGCAGCTTTGTGTTGGGTAATTAGAGGACGTAAGTGATTTTGGGTAGTAGAACCCCAAGCACAAATACCATAGTTGAGATATGGATAGATAAGGGAGTAATAGAGAGTCACCAGGGCAGGGCGTGGTACATAATATCTGATCTTAGAAAGAATGCCCACAGTTTTTGAAACTTTTTTTGATATATTTAGAATGTGTCCCTGGAAATTCAGCTTGTGGTCAATGAGAATGCCAAGGAATTTGCCATCTAATTTGTTACAAATTTGGGTATTGTTTATTTTGAGATTTATTTGACTAGAGGATTTATTGCCAAACAGAATATAGAAAGTTTTGTCAATGTTAAGGGTGAGTTTGTTGGCAGTTAGCCAAAGATGGACTTTATTTAGCTCAGTATTTACTGTGGCATTTAGAGCAAGGGGGTCAGGACTGGAGTAAATGAAGGTTGTGTCATCAGCAAATATAATTGGTTTGAGGTGTTGGGAGGCATTTGGAAGGTCATTAATGTAGATGAGAAAGAGGAGAGGGCCAAGTATGCTGCCCTGAGGAACACCAATGTTGATGGGTAGGGTGGGAGAAATTGTATTATTCACAGAAACATATTGGAGCCTGTCAGTAAGGTAGGATTCGAGGTATTGTAGGGAGTGTCCTCTGACTCCATAATGATGTAATTTAAGAAGAAGGTTTTGGTGGTTGACAGTATCAAAAGCTTTACGCAGGTCCACAAATAACCCAACAGGGAACTCCTTTTTATCAAGAGCTGTATGAATCGAGTTAAGCATACGAATAAGTGCATCGTTAGTGCTTTTGTTAACATCTGTGAGTTCACCACATTTGTGGACAGGGGTTACTCTCGCTTTTTTTTAGAATATCTGGAAAGGTTTGGAGTTCAAGTGACTTATTGAAGAGCAATGCAATGGCAGGAGCTAAAAATCTGGAGGCTTTTTTGTAAATAAGAGTTGGTATTTCCTCAAGGGCACTAGACTTGGTTTTAAGGGAAAGGATTATGTCAGTAACATCAGTGGAATTAGTAGGCATTAGGTACAGAGACTGTGGGTAGTTACCTGTAAGATAGTCCTGAATATTAGTACTGGAAGATGGAATATCATTTGCCAGGGATGACCCAATGGAAGAGAAGAACCTATTGAACTCAAAAGCAGTGTCAGAGGCTGAAAGCAGACCATCATTATTTGACAGGAGTATTGGTTTGTTATTTAAAATCTTCTTTGATCCCAATATTTGTGAAATTGTGCTCCATGTTTTCTTAATGTTGCCCTTTGTTTGGGTAAATTTATCTTCGTAGTATTTAATTTTGGCTCTCCTAATTATTTTAGATAGTAATGATGAGTAATTCTTTGAAAATTCTTTGGAGACGATTCCTAACCTATACTTCTTCTCAAGGTCATGTTTTTTATTAATGGATTTAAGTATTCCATTTGTAAGCCAAGGATTGTTTAGCCTTTTAGTTGTGATTTGTTTCATTAGCATAGGACAGTGGGTGTTATAATGGCTGAGAGTTTTTTGAAGAAAAGATTGCACTGCTAGGTTGATGTCCCCGTACGTTACCTAACTCGGACTCCCAGTTGACATTAACAGCAGCAGTTATAAAATTGGCTAGAGCAGTTTCATTGTGCAACCTAAAGCTTATCTCCCTTGTCTCTAGAGGTGGTTTGTTAATGTTGATTAGGAGAAATGTGGGGTAATGGTCTGTAGTGCTATCAGTGATTATCCCTGAAGTAAGCAGAGAGGTTATGTTGGTCCAGATGTGATCAAGAGCCGTGGCAGTACTATCAAATCAAACTAGGAATGCTCTACAAATCAAGGTACCCAGAATGTGGAATGACCTTCCCAATCATGTCAAAGATTGTACCTCTCTCAACCAGTTTAAGATGAAAACTAAGTACTGTACTACCTAATTAACTCCATGTAACCTAGTTTACTTCTAAATGTCAACCTTGTCTTACTATTAAAAAAAAAATGAATGCTGTTTGTTGACCAACTTGTATATTGGCTATTTTCTGCGGTTGGAAGAAAACGCGCTCAGATTGGGGGACTTGTTTATTTTATAATAGTAAATAATAAATTAAAAATAAATTAATTATAAATTAATAATAAATAATAAATTAAAATATATTAAAAATTAATAATAAATTAAAAATAAATTATAAATTAATAATAAATTAAAAATAAATTATAAATTAATAATAAATAATATATTAATAATAAATAATAAATTAATAATAATAAATTATTATTATATAATAAATAATATAACGCGAACAAGCCTGAATGGTCCCCAGGACTAGATGCGACTGAAATAATATAATGATATAACAAATAGTATAATGATAAGCAATTATTTTTAATGAATCAAATAGCTAATTAGGGTAAATGATAAATAATTAGAGACTAATGCATAAGAATAAAGTATTAAAGAATAATTATAATGAATAATTATTATAATGATAAAGTATTAAATCAATTACAATTAATAGTTAATAATAATAATAATAATAATAATAATTTTTATTTAGGCAAAGGTACATACATAAAGAGATTTTACAAAGTTTGTTGGCTTTATAGATAAGAGCTAGTACATACAATGCCTAAAGCCACTATTACGCAAAGCGTTTCGGGCAGGAAAAAACACTACTGACTAAAGCTTAAAGCTAATGGGTAAAAAGAAAAAAATGCGTTGAGTACAAATAAAAATAGAGGTAAAAGAGGGGGGAACATTGTTGAAAAAACAGCACAAATACAATTACAAATTATTACATAAAATTACATTAAAACAGCGTTGATTTGAAAAAAAAAAAAAAAAAAAAACATACATGGGTTGACAATAGAGGGGTAAGGTAGGTTACAGGGAATTTATTAGGTATAGCTTCGTTTTTAACTTAAACTGGTTGAGAGAGGTACTGTCTTTAACATGGTTGGGAAGGTCATTCCACATTCTGGGCCCCTTGATTTGTAGAGCATTTCTGGTTTGATTAAGTCGTACTCTAGGAATATCAAAACTGTATTTATTTCTGGTGTGGTGCTCATGGGTTCTGTTACAACCTTCTATGAAGCTTTTGAGATCAGGATTGGCATTACAGTTTAGCGTTTTATATATGTATAGTACACATGAGAGAATGTGCAGTAACTATAGTTACATCTATAGTTAGTAATTGAAAGCTGCATTATTTGAATTTACACTAATTACAATTCCTGGTAATATTTCTTAGCTATCTGCAGGCTTATCACTTTGGGGGTTCCGGCGGAGCACCCCCAAAGATACCGCAAATGCTTAGCAAGCTAGAACAAGTGCCCCCTGAGCCTGCCTGTGCGTCGTCCCCTGGAAAAGAAAACAGGGGATGCAGAGGATTCCGGGAGGAGGGTGGGCGTTTTGCAAGTGAGCAGCTGCTTGCTTGTCGAGAACAGGGCCCACCCAGTCTGCAGCAGAGCTTATATAACCTCGGCTCGTTGCACGCGCAGCTTGGGCGGTTAGACTCAGCTGGCCATACACACGTTTTCTTCCCTCAGAAAACCCACCGTTTTTTCTTTGGAAAAAGCAGTGTTCTTTTTCTACTATGTTCCCCCCCTTTTTTATCTTTCATTATTTTTTTTCTTTCAACGCAATTTATACTTTAAGCTCACTTACTATTAAGTTTTAGTTTAAGTGTTTTTTTCCCCACCTCACCTTGCCCGTAACGCTATGCGTACTAGTGGCTTTAGGTACTGTATGTACTACCTGTATCTTTAAATCAAACAGAATGTTTGTACTGTAACTCTGGAACTATGTATGTACTTTTCCTAAATAAATTATTATTAATATTATTATTATTATTATTATTATTATTATTAGCAATTTTAAACATTTTACCTGCAGAAGTGTTTCTCACTTTCATCATGCCATCTCTAAAGATGCACTGATGAATCGAATCTGGTTTAAATATAAGAAGGTACATTGCACACAGAAATCACAGTAGCGTGATGTATCAAATGAACAAATCCACAAGGGCCTTGATGAGGATTCGAACGTACGTCCGAAATCATCCCAGATGCTGCCTTAATCGACTTAATCGATTTGTTCATTTGATACATCACGCTATTGTGATTTCTGTGTGTATTGAAATACGAGCGAAGAGGTAGAACGGCCTAATGACATAGCTCGAGTGCATGGGGGAGTTGTGTAAAATCCTGGTTTGTGTCTCGGAGAGGCTGCAGGATCCAAGTAAGTTAGGTACAACTTCTGGTTTCAACTCTTTTGACCATGTCGTAGTTCAGTCGATTAAGGCAGCGTCTGGGATGATCTCGGACGTAGGTTCGAATCCTCGTCACGGCCCTTGTGGATTTGTTCAAGGTACATTGGCTTGTGAGAGTACAAAACATTGCAAGAATGTAATGTTCAAACTCCAATGTTTTGTACTCCCACAAGCCAATGTACCTTCTACTAACATACCTTCAACTTCATACCTTCATTCTACTAACGTACCTTCAAGGTAAGGTAAGGTAACATGCATAGCATTCTGGGCAGGTCCTAATCTAACTGATAAAAGTAAAAGTATTAATAGGTACATTGTAGAAGAATTAGAGTTCAACATAAGTACCGTATAAATCGATAACATTGACTGTACTGTGAAATTGCATATATCTTAAGTACTGTTTTATAGAATTATCAATTGTTATTTCCTATTACTGTCTCATTTCAGTGATCTTCTTGTTATCTTTGCCCCTGAGAGTATCTTACAGCAATCTACCTCATTTGTTGTATAGTCTTGTATATTTTTGTTTTCTGTTCTTTGTTTTTTATATCTAGATCTTTGTTATATTTGTCTTTTTTGCCTTTTTTCCATCAAACAGCCTTTTATGTAAACTAGTATTGACCCAGACCTAAACCTCTAATCTAGTATCTATGACAATCATCACTTTAATGATCAAAATTGCAGGTATTATACAGTACATGATGTGAACAATATTTTAACATGTAATCACAATGTTTCTGTAATTAACTTGAATGTAAGATCTCTAAGCAAGTACTTTGATGATATTAATGCCCTAGTTCAAATAGTTGACAGCAAATTCTCTTTTGTTGTGCTTGCTGAAACGTGAAGATACTACTCAACTCTTCAACATGCCAAACTTCTCAGCAATTCACAAGTGTCGTCCTGTTCAGAGAGGTGGTGGTACTGCTCTTTACTACCACCAAGAACTGACATGCTTAAAAGTAATTAAAACTAGAGACCCTTGTGGAGAGTATATATTTGCTTGATTCAGAGTCAAGGGTGGCGAGGCTGTCCTGACTGTGAGAGCAGTCTACAGGATTCCTAACACTGATGAGTCTGAATTTAACTCTAACCTTAGAAATCTAATACTAGAGAACAGACTGAACAAAAATCACTGAATTATTTCTGGGGACTTTAACATTGACCTCTGCGAGCCTGATAACCCTCCTGCTGCTAGTGTCCTCAACTGTATGAATTCCTGCTTCCTCATACCCTTAATCACTAGACCAACTAGAATCACTGATAGTACTTCCACGGCTCTTGACCACATCTGGACCAACATAACCTCTCCACTTACTTCAAGGATAATCATTGATAGAACCAGAGACCATTACCCCACATTTCTCCTAACCAGCATTAACAAACCACCTCTAGATACTTATTTATTTTTTATTTATTTATTTATTTATTTATATACAAGAAGGTACATTGGGTTAGAGAGAATACATAGCATAGTATTTACAAGCTTGTAAAGCCACTTGTACGCGCAGCGTTTCGAGCAGGTCCTTAATCTAACAGATAATTTTAAGTAGGTAAATTCTAGCAGAATTAATAAAATGATAACAAATACATTGCAAGAAAAAAAATGAGATGCGAGAGATTAGTAAGTATATTAAAGCACATTGGTATACTAAAGCTCTGATTGATTACATTGACAGCTTGATTGGTAATTTAAACAAGATTAATAGACACCATACAGCAGATTGACAGCACATATAAGAAGACAACAATGATCACAATGGTAAAGATGTTCGGATTGGGTACATAAAATTGGGAGATTGGGTAGCAATAGATACAGTGCAATTTTAAAGCAAAAGGTAAAAAAATATAAAGATGAAATTAGGTACTTTTTAATATTGTTTTTGAATGACGCAAAAGTTGGACAGCTTTTCAATTCATTAGGGAGTGAGTTCCATAGACTAGGTCCCTTTATTTGCATAGAGTGTTTACACAAATTAAGTTTGACTCTGGGGATATCAAAGAGATATTTATTTCTGGTGTGGTGATAATGGGTCCTATTACATCTGTCCAGGAAGAGTTTCAGAGCAGGATTTGCATTTAAGAACAGGGTTTTGTAAATGTAGTTGACACAAGAGAATTTGTGGAGTGAGATTATGTTTAGCATGTTTAGGGAGTTAAACAAGGGAGCTGAGTGTTGTCAGAAAGCAGAATTTGTTAATATTCTGATAGCAGATTTTTGCTGGGGTGATGATGGACTTGAGGTGGTTTAAAGTGGTTGAACCCCATGCACAGATACCATAATACCTTGGAAAACAATCTCTAGTATCCTGGGAACTAAACAACACTCACATAACCAAATAAAACTCTACAAGGATGGGGATATACCGTCAACTGATTTAGAAATGGCAAATGAATTTAATAGTTTCTTTTCATCGGTTGGTGTTAACCTTGCCAGTAAAATCCCACAGACTCAGACACATATTAACACATATCTCTCAGGCAGCTATCCAAACTCTCTTCTCCTTTCACCAATCAGCCCGACAGATGTTGTGTCCATCATACACTCTCTAAATACCAAGGCAGGGAACACCAGTGAAATTCCGTCCATTGTGTACAAGAGAGCCTCCCATGCCCTTGCCCCACCCATAGCACTACTGTTCAACAAATCTATTGAGTGTCACACCTTCACTGATATCCTCAAAAAAGCAAGAGTAACGCCAGTCCATAAAGGAGGCAATCCGGCAGACATAAACAATTGTAGACCCATATCAAATCTACCCATTCTATCAAAAATATTTGAAAAAATTATTTACAAACAGCTCTATTCCTACATCGTAAAATTCGACATACTCAGCCCCTGCCAGTTTGGCTTCCGGTCCCAAAAGAGCACCAACGATGCAATCATTAGTCTCCTTGACATTATCTACTCAGCCCTTGACAAAAATGAGTTTCCGATTGGACTCTTCATTGACCTAAGAAAAGCCTTTGATACTGTTAATCACAACTACCTCTTACTTAAACTCCAGCATTATGGAATCCGAGGCCTTGCCCTTGACTACATCCGATCCTATCTTAGTGACAGACACCAATATGTAACCATCAATGATACAACTTCTTCCACTCTACCAATTACCGTTGGAGTGCCACAGGGCAGCATCTTAGGACCTCTTCTATTTCTTATATATATAAACGATCTGCCTAATGTCTCTAATATTCTCAAACCTATATTGTTTGCTGACGATACTACCCATCTATTCAGACCTCAACCCACATACACTAAATAATGTTGTGAATAATGAATTAAAAAAGTCCACTTATGGATGTCAACTAACAAACTAACATTAAACATCGAAAAGACTTACTACATCTTATTTGGAAGCAAATCATCAAATGCAATTCAGCTACAGATAGACAACATTAACATCAGTAATAAAAATGATGGCAAGTTTCTTGGCCTATTCCTAGACAAGAGACTCAACTTCAGCACCCACATTCAACACATAACTAAGAAAGTCTCTAAGACAGTTGGTATACTCTCCAAAATCAGATATTATGTTCCTAACTCTGCTCTCCTCTCACTATATTATGCACTAATCTACCCCTATCTTAATTATGGTATCTGTGCATGGGGGTCTACCACTGCAAACCACCTTAAGCCCAAAATCACACAGCAAAAATCTGCTATCAGAATATGGTCACTGCTTGCATCACAAGCGGGGATGTTTCTGGCGGGGGAGAGAGAAACAATTGCGCAGCGCGTCCCGCGGCGTTGCGCGGGCAGTTTGGGGCCGTATAAATACGGGCGCACAATGGGGCTCCGCCTCACTCCGCCTGCCCTCACCGCTGCCCTCGCAAATTTATTCGGATGCTCTTTATTCATCCAGGATTGTTAATTAAGGTTTCTCTTAATTCCTGCTGCCGGGCTCCCTCCCCCGTTTTTCGTCTCCGTATTGATTCAGCTAGGGTTTCCCTCTCGTCTGTGCTCTTGCCTGTCACGATAACACTGCACGCCGCTTCTGCCCACCCTTACTGCCTTATACCTTTCAGCCCGGGGGAGGTGAGCTACGCGACAAAAAATCGACGCACGCTCCGACTGGACCAGGTATCGCTTACATGGTCAGGAATCAACACTCTTCGGATCCTACAAGCACAGATCCTACAAGCGCTCCTGTCACCAGGCGAGATTTCTCCAGGATCCTACGCGCTGCCCTCTCGGCGCTAGGCTTGACTTCAGATGACTACGCTCCGCACCCAGCTGTCTCGGGACGGGCTCGCCACATCAGAAATAATGGCAAACGGCAGGCGGAAGAGTAGTGCTCACATCCTACGTCAGACGGGACGTTGTTGCTCTGCTACATTGAGTGCCTCACGCGGCCAGCTGACACTCGCCCTTCGGGGGGGGGGGGGGGGGGGGTCCGGCCGCTGGCCTGCGGTGGGGGTGCAGCGCCGGTCCCCAAGTGTCCCGCTGTCCGCAGCTAATACTTTGCCCAGTCTAGGTGCTAGTAAGCCCTACTTGTAGTCACACCCCCTTCTCCTTATCCATTAGGTCTTTTACGGCCTCTTGGCCGGGTACATTACGTGTTATGTGGTCTCTCACTTATTAGTTATTCTTTGTGTCCTGCCTGTTATATCCTGTGTTATATAATTACTACACATTTGCACTCGGCCTTAATTCTAGTACCAGTTAACCTTTAGGTTTCTGCAGAATTAGTTTCCATGTCACTATAGGCTAAGGTCTCATACTTACTACGGGTGTACCTTTTAAGTTAAATCTAGTCCTTGGAATTGTTACTGTTAATTCTTACTTTATATATTTACTTTATATATTTTAATATAAACGTTATATATTTACTTAATTTATATTTGAAACTTTATATATTTACATGTTCAATATTAAGTTTTATATAATATCAACTTTGTTAAGTCTATAATATAAACCGTGTTTAATATAAACTTTATATAATTACTTACTTTATGTGAACTTTATATATTTACATGTTCTGCAGAATTTAATCTTCAATAAACTTTAACGCCCCATACTGCCAGTATCTTTCTCCCCCTGGTCAGAAAAATAACTAACTCTGCTTTCAAACAACACTCAGCTCCCTTGTTTAAATCCCTAAACTTGCTAAATATTAACTCCCTCCACACATCTTGCCCGAAACGCATTGCGTAATAGTGGCTTTAGGCATTGTATGTACTAGCTCTATCTATATATCAATCCATTAATGTAACATCACTTGTATGTATATACCTTACCTGAATAAACATCTGAATCTAAACATCTGAATCTGAATCTGAATCTGAATCCTCTTGTGTCAACTACATTTACAAAACCCTGTTCTTAAATGCAAACCATGCTCTGAAACTCTCCCTGGACAGATGTAATAGGACCCATTATCACCACACCAGAAATAAATCTCTCTTTGATATTGAAAAACTAAAACTTTTGCCTTATTTAAAAGCAAAACCAAAAAGTACCTAATTTCATCTTCTTAGTTTCCTACACTGAGCTTTAAATTTGCTCTGTACCTAGTGTTACCCAATCTCCTAATTTTTATGTAGTATCAAACAACCTTATCATTGTGTTCATTGCTGTCTTCTTTTATGTGCTAGCCATATGCTGTATTGTGACTACCAATTTTTGTCAACTAAAATTCAAGCTGTCATTGCAATCAATCTTATATACCTTTACGGGAGATGGGACAAGAGCGGATAGCTTCTCTAGCGGCAGCATCCGCACGCTCATTTAAAAAACACCAATATGACTGGGAATCTAGCTCATAACCATAAACTCTACGGATTTAAATTTACTAGAGATGAAACAGCCAATGTTTAATCTCAACAACCACCAGATGGACAGGATTAAAGGACCCCAGAGCCATGAGGGCACTACGAGTTGACTACAACCACAAAGGAGGATTGACAATGAGAAAGCAGGAGATGGAGAGCATAGACAATAGCATAAAGTTCCGCCGTGAAGATGCTAGTCTCTGAAGGGAGGCGACACACAAGTGCGGTCAAGAAAAACAACAGTAGCCTACACCGTTCGCAGACTTGGACCCATCTTGGACCCATCGGTGAAGATGGAAACGAAGCGGGAGTGCGAAGAAAATTGCTCAAGGAAAAGAAGTTTCAGAACCGTAGGAGGGGTAAAAGCGTTTAGTGATGCAGGTCAAGGACGTACAAAACTTTGGAAAGGGGGACTCTCCACGGGGGCAAGGAAGAAACAACACGAGGAGAAACATTAGAAATTTGAACTGAAAGAATCCTGTAAGCGAGATAGCCGGATAGAAAGAGGGAGGTGGTGAAGAGGAACAGGAACTACAGGAAGGGTAGAAGTCAAAGCACGACAGAGGTGAGAGGAAGGATGTTGTAAGGACCGCACAAAATAGCGAAGACGATAGCGATCACGGCGGTCCTGGAGACGAGAAGCCATCTAAATCATACAAATTGTTGACAGAAGTCACTGATAAAAGCCATTGATTACAGTTTTAACTTAAAACTTTATACTGGTTCCACATTGGATCTGCTATCAGAATAATAAATTCTGCTTTCTGACAACACTCAGCCCCCCTTGTTTAACTCCCTAAACATGCTAAACAATCTCACTCCACAAATTCTCTTGTGTCAACTACATTTACAAAACCCTGTTCTTAAATGCAAATCCTGCTCTGTAACTCTCCCTGGACAGATGTAATAGGACCCATTATCACCACACCAGAAATAAATATCCCTGATATCCCCAGACTCAAACTTAATCTGTGTAAACACTGCAAATAAAGGGACCCAGTCTATGGAACTCACTCCCTAATGAATTGAAAAGCTGTCCAACTTTTGCGTCATTCAAAAACAAAACTAAAAAGTACCTAATTTCATCTTCATAGTTTTTTACCTTTTGCTTTAAAATTGCACTGTATCTATTGCTACCCAATCTCCCAATCTTTATGTACCCAATCCGAACATCTTTACTATTGTGATCATTGCTGTCTTATATGTGCTGTTAATCTGCTGCATGGTGTCTATTAATCTTGTTTAAATTACCAATCAAGCTGTCATTGTAATAAATCAGAGCTTTAATATACCAATGTGCTTTAATATACTTACTAACCTCTCTCATCTCTTTTTTCCTTGCAATGTATATATTTTATTAATTCTGGTAGAATTTACCTACTTAAAATTATCTGTTAGATTAAGGACCTGCCCAGAACGTTGCGCGTACTAGTGGCTTTACAAGATTGTCTCCTGTCTAATAACGATGGTCAGCTTTCAGCCTCTGATTCTGCTATTGAGTTCAATAGGTTCTTCTCTTCCATTGGTTCATCCCTTGCAAATGATATTCCATCTTCCAGTACAGACATTAATGACTATCTTTCAGGTAACTATCCACAGTCTCTGTACCTAAAGCCTATTAATTCCACTGACGTCAATGAGATAATCCTTTCCCTTAAAACCAAGTCTGGTGCCCTTGAGGAGATACCAACTTTAATTTACAAAAAAGCCTCCAGATCTTTAGCCCCTGCTATTGCTTTGCTCTTCAACAAGTCACTTGAACTCCAAACCTTCCCAGATATTCTAAAAAAAGCGAGAGTAACGCCTGTCCACAAATGTGGTAATCTCACAGATGTTAACAACTACAGACCTATATCTATCCTGCCAAACTTGTCAAAAAATTTTGAAAAACTAATCTATAAGCAGCTTTACTCATATCTAGCCAAACTCAATATACTTAGCCCTTGCCAATATGGCTTCAGACCCAAAAAAAGCACTAACGATGCACTTATTAGCATGCTTAACTCGATTCATACAGCTCTTGATAAAAATGAGTTCCCTGTTGGGTTGTTTGTGGACCTGCGTAAAGCTTTTGATACTGTCAACCACCAAAACCTTCTTCTTAAATTACATCATTATGGAGTCAGAGGACACTCCCTACAATACCTCAAATCCTACCTTACTGACAGGCTCCAATATGTTTCTGTGAATAATACAATTTCTCCCACCCTACCCATCAACATTGGTGTTCCCCAGGGCAGCATACTTGGCCCTCTCCTCTTTCTCATCTACATTAATGACCTTCCAAATGCCTCCCAACACCTCAAACCAATTCTATTTGCTGACGACACAACCTTCATTTACTCCAGTCCTGATCCCCTTGCTCTAAATGCCACAGTAAATACTGAGCTAAATAAAGTCCATCTGTGGCTAACTGCCAACAAACTAACCCTTAACATTGACAAAAGTTTCTATATTCTGTTTGGCAATAAATCCTCTAATCAAATAAATCTCAAAATAAACAATACCCAAATTTGTAACAAATTAGATGGCAAATTCCTTGGCATTCTCATTGACCACAAGCTGAGTTTCCAGGGACACATTCTAAACATATCAAAAAAAGTTTCAAAAACTGTGGGCATTCTTTCTAAGGTCAGATATTATGTACCACGCCCTGCCCTGGTGACTCTCTATTACTCCCTTATCTATCCATATCTCAACTATGGTATTTGTGCTTGGGGCTCTACTACCCAAAATCACTTACGTCCTCTAATTACTCAACACAAAGCTGCTATTAGGACAATATCCAATTCTGGCCCCAGACATCACTCGGTACCCCTACTCAAATCTCTGAATATGTTAGACATTAAGTCACTGCACATTCTCTCATGTGTATTATACATATATAAAACGCTAAACTATAATGCCAATCCTGATCTCAAAAGCTTCATAGAAGGTTGTAACAGAACCCATGAGCACCACACCAGAAATAAATACAGTTTTGATATTCCTAGAGTACGACTTAATCAAACTAGAAATGCTCTACAAATCAAGGGGCCCAGAATGTGGAATGACCTTCCCAACCATGTTAAAGACTGTACCTCTCTCAACCAGTTTAAGTTAAAAACGAAGCTATACCTAATAAATTCCCTGTAACCTACCTTACCCTTCGATTGTCAACCAATGGCTGTTTTTTTTAAAGAGCGCTGTTTGTCGACATAATTGTATTTGTGCTGCTTTTTCAGCTATGTTTTCATTTCTTGTTTTCATTCTACTCATTATGCTCAATTAGTATTAAGCTTGTCATTTAAGTTTATCATGCCCGAAACGCTTTGCGTATAGTGGCTTTAGGCATTGTATGTACTAGCTCTACCTATAAGTCAACCAATCTTTGTAAAAATTTATTGTATGTATGTACCTTACCTAAATAAACATTTTTTTTTTTTTTTTTTTTTTTTACAAGCTGAGGGTAGGAGTTGAACGAAAAGCACCAGAGCTGAGGCGCAACCCAGTATGGTGCAAAGGATCAAGACGGCGAAGAGTAGGAGAAGCAGAAGAGTATGCAGGGCAACCATAATGGAGCTTAGACAGTACGAGAGAGGAATGCAAATGGAGCGTGAGCCTATCCGCTCCCCAAGAAGTATGGGACAAAACCTTAAGTAGGTTAAGGGCCTTAGAGCATTCAACATGGAGGTAAGCGACATGGGGCGACCAAGACAAACGAGTGTCAAAGAATAACCCGAAAAGCTTGGCAGAATCTTTGTACTCACGGGGATGATCATAAAGTGACAAAGAGGGACGAAGAATGACCCGCTTCCAAGTAAAAGTCATGGCTCAAGTCTTGGTAGTAGAGAACTTAAGCCATGATTGGTGGCCCAAGATGACACGGCATCAATCGCAAGTTAAAGCCGCTGTTGAAGGAGAGGCGAATCATCACCCCGACAGCAAAGATCGTCAACATAAAGAGCGAAGAAGATGCCAGAAGGAAGGGAGGAAAGAAGGGCAACCAGAAAAAAAATAGTAGTACTCAGAACACTACCTTGGGGCACACCTTCATACTGCCGAAAAAGAGGCAGAGAAAGTGGTACCAAGCCTGACTCGAAAGGTACGACGAGAGAGAAATATAGCAAACAAGGTAATGCCTTATGCAAGCATTCATTAATTGATGACCAAACCACACCTCTGAAAATGAGAAAATGATGACATTTTAGTCTATCCTGGACCACTATCAAGTCAGTAAATTACCAGACTTTATAATGGTCCAGGAGGGACCAAAACATGTCGTTTCTTCATTTTCTAAAAATCAGCAGACTTCTAGATGTTACTACTGCTCGGCTTAGACTCGGTTACAAGTATCTCTGGGAATTCTCATTATCTGCTGATGTAGACCTGACCAAATGTAAACTGTGTCAACAAAATTATTCGCACACCCTCCGTCACTATGTGATGGAGTGCGAAAAGATACGTGAATTTAGAGACAATTCTATAACCAATGTTCCAGCGATGTGTCAATATTTCATTCAAAATGATCTGCTACCAGAAATTTTAGCCAAATATCCCCAGTTTGCTAACTGTAGGTAGTAACTAAGTGATTGCCGCTGCCCACTGGATGGGGGGCGGTGTGCAGGACAAACATATCAATTTTGACACTAGCTCTCCACATATGTCAGTTGCTTAATTTAGAACCTGTACTTGAGGTCGATCTCGAACCCATTGTTGATGTGATGACTTATATTGAATTTTGTAACTAGCTCATCAAGATTGTAACTTCCTTAGCTAAATGAATTGTGGGGTTCAGTCCCTGAGCCCATTATGTGCCTCTGTAACCCTTTCCACTACCGCCCACAAGATGGGTATGGGGTGCATAATAAATGAACTAAACTAACTGGTTTGGTCATCATATCTTCAGCCATGTTATTGTGATGCATTGTCTGCATATTAATTTTTTTTATTTTGCAATACCGTATAATGTTTGTGAAGCACACGAGGCAAGACCTACAAGTGGCCGTTGTTCTCAGCAAAGCATCATATCAATACAAAACACCCAGAAAAATAAAAAGTGTACAAGTAAACTCATACCATACATAGTAAACATTTAACCTTTTCCTTTAATGATCTCTGTCATTGCAGCAATTCACAACTGCACATTTCCTAGCATGTGTGGCACAAGTGGCAATTGTTTAATGTATATATTCAACAAATACAAGATTCTTTGATATCGAGTATTGCTTAACCGTTAAAGTGCGCATCACGTCATATGACGTGCTAGGCGTTGTACCAGTCAACTGCGCTTCATGTCATATGACGTATATGGGTACCGCGCACGATTTGAATGTCCTGCGGTGTAGCTGGGGTTCCCATACGTTGCCCAGGGGCTATAGTAAACAGCGGCCATTTTTTTAAAAATTCCCGCTCACGAACCGAAGGCGTGGGGGGCCTCAGTTTAGCGAGTCACCATAGCGAGCGCACGGTCAAACGCCTCACGGGCACGCACCACTCAATCCCTCACCCCAGAGCAAATAGCCCACGAATTATTCTCTGAAGGTGAAGAAAGTGTGTTTGATGATTCAGACAACGATGAGGATTATACACAGTTGTCGGGTGATAGTAGCAGCAACAGTGAGTGACAATGCTCGCCATGCCATGGCGAGGCCTCTACGCTCACCCATGCCTCCTCGGCCAGTTTCTACCCCAATTCTACCACGACCTCACAGTTCCTGTGGATATTTTCTGTTTGAGGGTGACGAGTCAGAGGGAGGTGACTCCTTTTCTGGGTTTAGTGTCTCAGATCATAGTTTTATTGAGCCTGTGGCTGGTACCAGTGGTGTAACTGGGCGAGAAATTGTCGCGTCAGCAGCATCTCGCCCAGCCAAGCGCCACCGCATGGCACCACATGAGGGACCAAGACCCTCGTGTTCACGTGCATCCACCTCCCGTGCATCCACCTCACGTGCACGTAGCCGCCGTGCTTCTCGCAGACGGTATTCAGCTCCTGGTCACCGGTATGCATCGCTTCCTCGCCGTCTTTCCTCTGCATCTCGCAGGACGCCTGGTGTACTAGAGTGGAGTGATGGTGACTATTTTATTCCTAATATTCCTCACTTTGACGATAAAGATGTAGGGATTACAAACCTTTTCCCTAATCAAGGTGAGGACATGGCTGAGATGGAATATTTTACAGCATTCTATGATGCACCACTCATGGAATACATTGTTCACCAAACGAACCTGCATGCTGCTTACCTGATTGAGAGGGAAATCACAGAATCTTCCTGACTGCAGCGTTGGAAAAATACCACAGTTGCGGAAATGTATGAGTTTTTGGCACTCTGTTTGTTGATGAAACAGTCACAAACATGCAATAAGTGACTATTGGAGCAAGGACCATACAATACCAACACCTTTATTCAGGAAATATATGTCACGAGACAGGTTTCAGATACTCCTCAGGTGTCTACATTTTGGAAGTGTTCAGGACCGAACACCTGATGATAGACTGTGGCGAGTGAGGCACTACATGAACGATGTTATTGGAAAATTCAGATTTTTACGTACCAGCACAGAAGCTGGTGGTTGACGAATCTCGTACTTTTCAAGGGACGTGTTCCATTAAAACAGTACATTCCCTCAAAACGAAACCGATTTGGCCTGAAATTTTTTGCTTTGTGATTGTGAGACAGGATACGTGTTACACATGATTCTGTACTCGGCTAGTGATGTAGACATTCCCGGTAACGACGAACATGGATTCTCGGGGAGTGTAGTGAAGACCATCATGGCTCCGTGGATGAACAAGGGACACATTTTATACACGGATAATTACTATACAAGTCCCTTGCTAGCTTGGTTCTTGCTAGAAAATAGAACCGGATTGGTTGGTACAGTAAAGCCACAACGAAGGGAAATGCCTGTGTTTGACAACGACATTGCAGTTGGTGAGTGTCAGAGAAGGAAAAGTGATAACATTCTGTCAGTTCGGTGGAAAGACAAAAGAGAAGTGAATTTGACAACCATTCATGATGGAACAATGGTGAACAGTGGGAAAGTGAGCCATAAAACAAACGCACCACTATATAAGCCAGACTGTGTTTTAGACTATAATATCAACATGCGGTTGATTGATAAATCAGACATGATGATGATTGGCACTGCAGAGTGTGTGCAGAAGACATGTAGGTGGACAAAAAGTGTTCTTCCATCTTGTGGACATGAGCATGCTGAACCGTTTCAACATGTACCTTGTGAGAACTGGACGTAAGCCCACTTTCCGTGACTGTATTTGATGCTGCAATACAGTTATTAGGAAAGTTTGCAAAAAGATGTCCCAGGGATTCAGCGGCCCATCATAAACCCACTGTTGTAGCATGCTGGTACTCCAAGCCTCGCTCACACTGAAGGCTTCCTAGCACACAGACTCAAGTATTTGCCACCAGCTGGGAAGCGTGCAATAGCCCAACGTGATTGCTTTGTGTGTAAAACGACGACACGTAGAGACCAGAAACGGAAGCTTGTCCAAACATGGTGTGAAACGTGTGGTATCCCATTATGTGCTGTCGACTGCTTCAATGACTACCACAGTCTAGAAAACTTCTGAGTGTGCTTCAAAGTGTGTATAGCATGTGCGAGTGTGCAAGTATGTAAACATATAAGCAGAACATACAATATAATAGACTGTAATGACATATTATATTGCCGTAATTGAAAACATATGTGTGCGCCTGTGTATACTCAAATATGCAAATATTATTGATACAAAATATGTTCAAACATTATTTGAAACACAATTAGTGAAAAAAATTGGATAAAATGCGCCTAGACATTGTAAATAAATAGCGCGAAAATATATTTGTGGCAACTGGCTGTTTGAGGACCGCGTACAACGCCTCCAGGGCGTGTACTGCATGAGCGAACATGCAGATTCTGACGTCATTACCGAGCTTTCCAGCTCTATTGCAACAAAAGTACAATAGAATTTTTTTTTTATTTTTCCCGTGATCAGTGAACAGAACTTAACAGATAAGCAAAAAAAAAAAAAAAAAATTTTGTTTTTGTTTTTCAAAATGACATGCGCCTGTGGGAATGGCAGGATATTAGACCCCGAGCATGATAAGGGTTAAAGTTAGGCACTTTACAGTAGTACAAAGGATTATGGAAACTTCTATAGGAAGCTGCCAAATAAAAGAGCGCAAGCATTTGGATGCTACAAAGCATCACATATGGGGAAGGGGGACAACAAATTTAAACTAGAACTTGGCAAAAGAGAAAACACATACAGTATATATAAATATTGTGCATTTTTTTTATTAAGATTAACTGCATTGCATAAAAATCTGATAAAAGACCAGTTACATATATCTATTCCCAATTTCTACAAAATTTTAATAATTTCATCTTGGGCAAATTTTACTAACAGCTGGCTTCCTTACTTTAACACATGTTAGTATACATAGACAAATCGAGATACATTAATTGCATAATACGAGTGTTGAAATTTGCATATATGTATCAGAGCATATTAAAAAATGAGTGCTCTACTCAAGTCACTCACACCAATGAAACCCCCATTACAATACTTCCACTGCAACAGTGATACACATGATATGCCACAAGCTCATTGTCTATGCTGCATGTTGCTGTCAAGCGAGTGCATCAATGTCGAGGCATTGTCTCCCGAGAAGCCTCACCAGACTAACTACTCGATACTACAAATGTTACAAATGTAAACTCACTTTCCTGCTCACTTTACTCTATGTTCTCTTGAACTCCATTTTGGATACATTATGAAAAAAAAATCAAGACTACTTTGTTAAACAAATCATGCCTAGATTACAGCAACAGAAACATGTACAAAATTATACACATTATACCTGCATATTTATATAAAATCTGAGCAAAATAAACTTTCTTATCGATACATAGTAATGTAAGAGACTAAAGACACTTTCATTCAATAGTATTAAAATAAAATAGTTACACGAGATGTACATCATTAGTCAACGTCTCAAATACATAGAAACATGCTACCAAGCTAATTTTATAACATGCAGACAAGTTGAAACATACAAAATACATAATTTTACATTGAGAACTATATCACATGACCTATGCACTGACACTTTCTTTAGACATACTCATACATAAAAGGCATTTAGTACGGCATTTTAAAATGGCCCGGCATCACTGCGATCTTCAATGCCCCGGGATTTCCATCTTCAGAAGTCACCCTGCTCTTAAAATAGCATATGTCAAGAGACCTGCAAAACAAATATGAAGTGAATTTAAAAATGGTTTGAATTAGCAAAAGAAAAAATCTAAATTGGCATCAAAACAAAAATAATATAATAATAATAATAATAATAATAATAATAATAATAATAATTTTTATTTAGGTAAGGTACATACATAGAGATTTTACAAAGTTTGTTGGCTTTATAGATAGAGCTAGTACATACAATGCCTAAAGCCACTATTACGCAAAGCGTTTCGGGCAGATTATTTATTGCTGTAAATAATTTCCACACTAAGGAAACAGTCATATAAACCATGTCTTACCTAGTACATATGCTAATACAATTTTGATGTTAGAGTTCAGGTGCAAGCAAGAAGGAATTCTCGAATCAGCCGAGTCACCCTCAGTGGGCACCAGTAACCCACAAAGGCAAATGGTAGCAGCAGCAACTAACACCAGGCTTGGACCAGCATTCCCTGAAATATGTTTGGTATAAATCACTAAACTAATTTTACTTAAATTTTTATTGTTTAAAATTAGAATTTGGGTAAGAAACCCAACTAACTCTGGTTATTCTGCACTCTTCTAGTTTATAAAAAAAATATACAAATATTCCTCAAGAATGAACAGACAAATTATTATATACAGTGGTACCTCAGTTTTAAAATTTTATCCGTTCCCAGAGACAATTCAAAAAACGAATATTCAAAATTTTAGACCAATTTTCTAACTATTCAGACTAATTTTCCCACAAGAAAAAAATTGAAATTAATTTTTGAATATTAATTTCAAAATTGAATTAATATTTTTAGGGGTGTGGAATGGATTAACAAAATTTTTTTTATACAGAATAATACTCATAGGCACCTTACCTTTATTGAGGACTTGTTGGCGCATGAAAAAGCGAGGAAAGGGGGGGGGTGGAAGAGGTGTTAAGTGTTTGCAAGGCAAGTCCCCTTCCACTGTAATAGCAGTAATGACATTTCTGGTGTACTCCCTTACATTTTGCAGGCATACCACTAGGAACCTGGTTGAAGCTCACTGCTTGCTTGTCTTCCTAAGAAGCTGTCTATAGACACTTTTTTCCCCCTTATGTTTTAAGACTTTCCTGTAGTGAGACATCACATTGTCTCACTTTGAATGATCTCTTGTTTTTCCTCCACCACAACTATTTTCTTAGGTTGAACTTTACCACCGACTTACTCTGAACCCATGGCGTGATATAAAAACTTTTATGTTCAGAAACAAAAAACAGCATTGAATGTAATGAAACGCCATTTTCTGGGCGAGACCCGGAGGCTCCCCAGAGCTATACTGAGCTGATGTGCATATATTAGACCATGGCAAGTCAATCTATGGAGTTCTAGGCTTACAGGGGACCAGAGCCAGAACCTGACCCCCCCTCAAGAAGAGGCATAAGGAGCAATGGCCTAAAGACACCCCCGTGTAATTGGAAGCAGTGTCTGCCATCTACCAGGTCAGGCACCCAGAAAGGTAGGAATTCCAAAAGAAACTACTGCTGGTCAAAATTTGCAAACCAAAAGCCGAACTAGCAAACAAAGCTCTCCAATCATAAACAAGGAAACAAACATGACGTCACCACAACCACCACGCATCCGTCTGCACAACCCCTATCCCTGGGGTGGGGGACAGGGGGGGGGGTCCCCAGACCTCCATGCCTGCAACTTCTCAGTTCAGATGCAGAGTATATATATATAAAAAAAAAACTGATCGGGAGGGGAGGGAGGGATGCCGGGGAGCCTCCGAGTCTCACCCGGAAAATAGAGTTTCATTACATTCAACGCTGGTTTTCTGTGGAGCCCCCCCCTTCAGCTCCCGGAGCTACCTAACCAAAGAAAGAAAAGGGTCTTACTTGTAGGCACATGGCGGTCGTCACTCGCTCCTCAACTTTAAGTCGAGACAACTTGCTGCAACCTGCAACCCAAGGCTACACACGCCCAAGAAGGACCAGGAACATCAACGAGGTACCGTGCGGCTACGACCCTGTTTGACCTCAAAAAGCCCAGTACCCAAATGTCAGCCCAGGACATAATACCAAAAAAAAAGCAGCCAAAGCCGCGAACTTACGAACGTCGTGGCCACAGGGATAGACCACAAGCTGGCTGAACCGAATAATCCTGCTGAAGACCTGGAAGACCCACGCCCTGGAACAAGAAAGAAGGGAAACCGGGTCTACCCAAAGCGCGTCCCCTGCCATGGAGATCGTGGGGTGCAAATAATGGCGAAGTCGCAACCTGACAAAACACTATGCACCCCTGGCCGAACCAACCAAGCATCAACAACCCAATGACCCCTTTGGAAAGCAGCAGACTCATTTTTTGCCAGAAAAGGAGGAGACGGCTGCAAATGAACGAAACAATCACCAGGACCGAAAGAGAAGAAACCCTAATGCCGGAGGAGAGCATGAAGCTCCCCGACCCGACCCCCAGAGGCCAATACCCACAAGAAAAGAACCTTAGAAAAACAGTCCTGAATCGAGGGGGCCACCACAAACCGAGGAGAAGAGAGCACCCGGTCTAATGACCAGGACGGCTCGGGCAGCGCACGAGCAGGCTGGAAGTAAAGCGACGACCGAGATAGCTTGCGGAACAGAGCAGAAGTAAATATAATCTGCCCCAAATGCAAGTTGCAGCAGCTCCGCCAACACCACACAATACGAGGCGACAGTATTTGGCACAAGACGACTGTCCTGAAACAACCAAAAGAATAACAAAACAACCCGATCAGAAATCGAAGACAACCTTCGAAGAGACAAAGTGCTGAAAAGTGCTCAAAAAGTGCCAGGAAATTTCATACTGCCATTGAGACGGAACTTGCAGGTGGGACTCCAACAAAGCCACCTGATCACCATAGAAGCGTTTATAAACCCACGTCAAAAAGACCAAATGCGAAGATTGGAGAAGACCGAACCAGCCATGTACTGGACCGGACTGATCTGTTGAAAGAGAGAGAGTCACAGGAAGACCCTCTGGTTCGGACTTGACAAGCGAGCCAAAACTAAGCGACAACCAAACCGGTGATACAGGTACAGTTAACCCCACCTCGACCACTTCAGCCGAAAGGCAAATGACCCCGATGGCCTCGCATACTGGGAAGGGCGCTACATACACTGGAAGACGCCTTGACCAAGCCGATGTGAAGAGGTCCACCTCCGGGAACCGTAGGTTTGGCAGAGCCAACTGAACAAGTCGGCCATCCATTCCATGGATAGGGGAATGAACCAAGACAGGCCGTCCACCAGGACGTTTGACACCCCTCCCCCTGTACATGAACCTCCAGGAGAGCCTAACCCCAAGAACTCGGCAGACGAGTCGCCCTAAAGAGCCAAGGACCGCATCGAACCCCCGTGGTTCAGACAATGAACCACAGGGGAGTCGTCTGAATGGAGCCAGATTGCTCTGCGAGCAATATGAACCCTCCGAAGCGAATGCGACACTACCGCAAACTCCCACACCATGCTGTAAACCCGACAGAAGGACGGACCCCACCAACCCTGGCCGGCCTGGTGAGCACTGGTCACAAAACTCCAGCCGCGAGACAAGGCATCTGAACACATCGAGCAAGGGCTCGAGGAGGCATCACGGCACAGAATCCCGAAAAATCCACAGAGGAAGCTGGCGATGCAGCAGCCAAGGCAAGGCTCCTGGGATCCGAGCCCAGTGATTGCAAGAGCAGCGAAGGAGACTTACCCGAAGAAACCTGAACAGCCGCATAAGCCAGATCCGACCCGACGGGTAGTCCAGCACGGCAAAGTTCAGGCTCCCACACAAACGCTCTACCAACCGACGTGTGATCTGGGTGCCCTCCAAAAACAGTCTTAAGCGGGACTGCAGCCACAACAACGGAGCAGGAGGGAGAGACTAGGAAGTGGTTCGAGAATCCCACACAAGACCCAACCAAGTCTGAACCCGAGAGGGAACTAAATGGAACTTCCTCCAGTTCACCAAGAACACACACCCAGCGAGCTGGGAAAGAGCCAAATTCCTGGCAACCACACACACACAGTTCTTGCACCAGTGATGTTTATTGTTTATATGAACATGTTTGCTGATGATGCCAAGATAATAGGAAGGATAAGAAACTTGGATGATTGTCATGCCCTTCAAGATGACCTGGACAAAATAAGTATATAGAGCACCACTTGGCAAATGGAATTTAATGTTAATAAATGCCATGTTATGGAATGTGGAATAGGAGAACATAGACCTCACACAACCTATATATTATGTGAGAAATCTTTAAAAAATTCTGATAAAGAAAGATCTAGGGGTGGTTCTAGATAGAAAACTATCACCCGAGGACTACAAAGAATATTGTGCGAGGAGCCTATGCCACGCTTTCTAACATCAGAATTTCTTTTAAATACATGGATGGCGATATACTAAAGAAATTGTTCACGACTTTTGTTAGGCCAAAGCTAGAATATGCAGCGGTTGTGTGGTGCCCATATCTTAAGAAGCACATAAACAAACAGGAAAAGGTGCAAAGACATGCTACTAAGTGGCTCCCAGAACTGAAGGGCAAGAGCTACGAGGAGAGGTTAAAGGCATTAAATATGCCAAAACTAGAAGACAGAAGAAAAAGAGGCAATATGATCACTACATACAAAATAGTAACAGGAATTGATAAAATCGACAGGGAAGATTTCCCAGAGACCTGGAACTTTAAGAACAAGAGGTCATAGATTTAAACTAGCTAAACACAGATGCCGAAGAAATATAAGAAAATTCACTTTTGCAAACAGTGGTAGACGATTGGAACAAGTTAGGTGAGAAGGTGGTGGAGGCCAAAACTGTCAGTTTCAAAGCGTTATATGACAGAGTGCTGGGAAGACGGGACACCACGAGCGTAGCTCTCATCTTGTAACTACACATAGGTAATTACACCTCACAATCAGCCTGGATAGCTCCGGGGAGCCAATGGGGCTTTCCCCAGAAAATAGCATGACAACTTAGAAGACAAGAGTTTTAGTTTAGATGGACTGCATGAACCAAGTGAGTGAACATGTAAAGCTGAATGTGCCCATCAAAGATGAGATCCTGGCTGCTAGGCAAGTGAATGAGGGTAGATGGCAGGTTAGGACTCTAGGTGACCTTGGCAGCTATCTGGTGGCAGTCAGGCTTTACAACTGGGGTTTTTACTCTGCAGAAATGACTTATTTTCCTCTGATTAATATTTTTCTTTCAGATAGATTATCTCCAATCTCCAAGCTTGTCTCATCTTGCAGGGAGCCTGATTCTGGTCCTCGCTCCTGGTAGGTTCAAGTGGGTCTTTGATTCCTAGCACAGTTCCTTAAGGCTTGGCAGCCTCAGTGCTATAGCTCAGAGCTACTGAGGAAGTCCCTTTCAGAAAATCTATGTACACACAAGAGTACTGTTCTGGAATTTAATATACCATATAAACGATACCTTGATGGTGCGGTGGGAGAAAAATTCTGTCTGTAGCTCCTTCCCCCACACCAGAGCGTGTGGGAGCATGGACGGACACGAACTGGTCACTATCAGTCCCACTACGTGGCTCTGGCACATCACTCAGCAACACAGCTGGGACATCCTTCTTTCCCAGTACCTAGAAAAAGCAATTCAATTTTGAAAACTGGTAGCCCTTGTCATTAGTTCTATAGCATTTGATTAGAAGTTTCTGCAAGAGAATGAATAAGCTTAAGTGAAAACAACTAATATGTAGTGTAATTTGGCTACTGCTAGGCACCGAAGACAAGTTTTCAGTACATGCAGTATTTAAGTAATGATAAAACAGAAAGAGATAATTTTAAAATTAATTGAATTGAATTTCCCATTGTTGGAGAGAGGAAGGTTGTTAGGCTTACCAATGTATTCCTAGCCAATAACCGACATCCCTCTGGATACAACTAACAGTCTACCGATTGTCCGATGCGTGTTTACAGCTACACGAACAGAAAAATTGAATACTTCTGCTTCCATAGCTGCTTCTGCTCTGCTTCCATAGCACTTAAGGCCATGGCAGACAACCAGAACAGTGTTCTGCTTGTCTTCCACATCATGGTGATCTAGCAATTGTGAGAGGCAAGAGTGCCCACTTCTGAATAAATGTCTGGGGGGTTATGTAGATGTTGAATTCCATGTGATTTGTAATCTTACTTCTTGCACTTTCAAAGAATTTTATGACGTGTGAAGTTAGAGCTTTTGGTCTATACCTTTTTGCATTCGGTTTACTTCCTCCTTTATGAAGTGGCATGATCTCCACCGTTTTAATCACGTCCGAGATAACACCAGAATCTAGGCTCTGTCTCTAAAAGGTGTTTGGGGCCCAAGATACAGGTAGTATTGTTTTGCAATTTTCAATGAATATAGAATTACAGGAGACTGGGCCTAGTGCTACAGCTACTACAAAGTCCAGTGGGGTTTAGGATGACATCTGATGTATGGTTTGATGTTGGAGTCTGTCACACAATTTCCCTTCACGAGTAGGGTAACGTCGTCATTACTCCAGTCTTCAGCAATTACATATGTTACCATTTAATAAGTTAACAAGTTTTGTCAATTCCTTGAAGTAAATCCTAATGACAGAAGTAACATGTGAAGTTACTAACCAAGATGCAAGACTGCTCTGCAGTCTTGCCAAGCGCTAGTTAATCTAACACTTACAACAGATAAGCTTCCAGCATTGAGAAACATGCCGTCACCGTCTAGATGTCTGGGTTTCCGATATAAATAGTGGCGTCCAGGTAATGATCTTTAATCTTGCTCAGGTGCTCCGGGGTGGAACACTTCAACTCTTTTATGAAGAATTATGACAGGTCATTTTGGTGTCAAGTAACTTATCTTAGTCATCGACTGTATTTAGCTTTTTTAAATCTTTGTCAAAGAGTTTTATGTTGTCCTAAAGAATTAACACAAAAATAAACAAAGTATGCAACCAAGATGTATTTCAAATGTTAAAAGTAATTTTGTTTTATTACATTAATTTCTATTTTTCCTAGTGGTTTTTCCAACTTCAATTCTTGATCCTCATGATCACATCACAAAGGCCATGTGGCTTTTTGTTTATGTCATGTCTAAGCATACCATCTGCTGGGTATAACTGCAGTACCGTGTCCCACAACATGTCTTGTTAAGAATTCATTTAGATCATTGATCTTCAACGTGTTTAGGTGGTTCACTGAAAAGAGAATTGTACCAAAGCCTCAGTATTTCACTCATTTCTTTGTTGTCATCTGTGAAAGTTCCATCACCCTTGTGCAATGGCCCAATGCTGGATGTGGTTTTTGTTCTAGTTTTTACATAGGATAAAAGCATGTTGGATTCCTCTCTCTCGCTTTTACTCTGCCTCTCCTAGATTTTATAAGATTCCTGTAGCTTTAAGTATTCGCGACAGTAATCGGCATAAGATGCCGGTCCAGGAAAAGCAAAGAAAGAAAAGACAAGACAACCCTAACCGACACCGACGAAACCCTACGAAGAGAAAGGAAATGGTGGAAAGACTACCAAGAAACTTCATACTGCCACCGAGAAGAAAACTGCAGGTGGGACACCATGAAGGAAGCCACCGGAACGCCATAAAAAAAGTGGCGATACACCCACGCCAGAAAAACAGACGCGAACAGTGGAAGAGCAAGTCTAACCAGCGAGGTACCTCACCAGCTCGTCCCGCCGAAAGAGGTAGAGCCACGGAAAAAAACACCCGGGTTCGGACACCAAGCAAGCAGCACCTGAAACCAAGGCTGGGCCAGTCACCATGGAGCCAGGAGAATCACCCTCCCCTGATAGGATTCAAGCTAAGCCAGAACCCGGAGCAGCAGCTGGACCGGGGAGGGAGAGGTACACGAACCTCCCTCCCACCCACCTCAACTTGTCCTGTTGAAAGGCGTCTACCGGGAGAGCCTTGCAGTCAGGGAACGGCACCATGTACAACGAGAGAGACCATGCCGACACGAAGAGCTCCACCTCCAGGTACCCATATGTCTAGCAAAGCCAAAGGAAGTAGGTGGAATCGACCATCCACTCCATGGAAAGAGGAATGAAGCAAAACAGGCCGTCTGCCAGGACTTTGGACATACTCCGAATGTAAATACCGCACAGAGCTAAACCCCAAGAACTCGACAGAAGAACTACCCAAAGTGACCAGCCCCAAAGAACCATGGACTGAAAAGACCCTTCTTCCCCCCACCCCCCACCCCTCAGTCGAGACAAAGAACCATGGGGAAGCAGTTCAAATGGAGCCAGACCACAGAGCCCCGAGGAAGCCGAATCTGTTACAGTGCCTGCCACACTGCTGCACGCTCCCGCACTGCCGTGTGAGCCCGACATAATGGATAGCCCCCAATGCACCAGACCTGACTGGTCACAAAGCCCCAACTGAGAGACAAGGCATCCCTGAACATACCGAGAGAGAAGAGATAGGCGCCATGTTAACGAACCCCGAAAAAAGAAAATGAAGAGGAAGCCAGTGACGTAGCAACCAGCCCAAGGACTCCAAGGAATGAACCTAGTGACCACAAGCGTGGCAAAAGAGGCTGCTCCAAAGATACCAGAACAACCTCCGAAGCCAAACCCTACCCAGAGGATAAACCAACTGCACAGCTGGTCGAGCAATATCAGAGTGACCTGGGTCCGCCTCAAAAATAGCTGAAGGCGGGACTGCAACCAGAGCAGAGCTGCAGAAGAGAAATTCTCGCAGTCCAAGAATCCCACACTAGGCCCAACAAAGTCCAAACCTGGGATGGAACCAACCAAGACTGCCTCCAATTTGCCAGGAACCCGAATCCAATGAGCTGGGGAAACAGATCCCTGGCTAGCAGACTAGTAGACCTGCTGGGAGCCCACACCAACCCATTGTCGAGGTAGGCCAAAACCACATCAGCATATCCCCCCCCCCATTGCCCCGTCAATGCTGCAAACCCCGAGAAGCCAACCAGCCACAGAGCGAATACCATGTCGACCAGATGACGAAAGCCCTGGGAAACCCACTGATGCAGAAACTGGCACCAAAGGCCTACCCAGACCAAACATAACCCAATCAAGAAGTCCTGGAATGACATCCCATCCCCTCAGGGGGGGGGGGGGGGGGGGATTGGACAAAGGGAAGGACGGTACAAAAACCCCCTCCCGAATCAGGGGTGACGAACAACCTTCAACTTCACAGAAGGCGAGAATGGACTCTCAAAGAAGTATCCATGGTACCAGAGCCCACAGTGGTTTTCCAGGGCCCATAGAGTGAATAAGCCTTACAGGAATCCCAGGTGCTGGGGCCTGGCAAGTCTGAAGAATCCTATCAGATAGCTCGCAAACTGACTACCAGTAGCAGCTGTGAAACCTTGGGGACAGGAGGACCACCAAAAGGACCTAGGCTAGCCTAATAAGAAGCTAGACAGACCACCTCCATCCACAAAAATCAAGTGCCAGCAAGAAAAACCAAAATGTCCCTAAATGCACACTACAAATGGCCAGAGATAAACCTCTACTGCAGTGTTTAAGTAAAGCCAGCTGTGCCAGCTGGTGTGCCCCTCCCAGCCAATAACACCCCTACCTGGGGCAAAACAGATAGCCCAAGACCCCCGATGTACCCCCAAGAGCGAAGACAACCTGAAGAAATGAGGACCACACACAACTAGAACAGCCACACAGGGCAAAATCCATAACAGGAACTTGAGGCCAGGAGACTAATTCAACCGCCACACTGGACCGGCTACCTCCACTTCCGGGGGGGGGGGTGGTGGAAGGGGTAGTGCCAACGAGCAGGAGCATTAGTTGGATGAAGTGTTGCTTGTTTGTTTTCTTTCTGGTGGAGTTCTTTTGCTCTTGTCAGACGTAGGTTGCAATTTTCAGATTGTGATCCATTGTATTTCGCCTATCTTTCTGGATGCCTTCCCCAGTCGATAGCAATTATGATGTACTATAAATGTAAAGTGTTTATAGGCCATTGCTCCCTGTGCGCCTCCGAGGGGGGCCAGGCTCTGGCTCGTGGTCCTCGGGAGGTAAAAGAACTTGTGACCGATGAACCCAAACTAATGTAGTATTACTGTATATCAGTTCGGAGAGCTTCAGGGACTCTCCGACGGAAAACAGGAAAGCAAAGTGTCATTACACTTTGCATCATAACATAACCTGTCATAATATTTTGTAATTAAAACTTATTAGATTTAAATATCAAGATAATACAGCACTGTACTGTATAGAGAACAAGCATCTTTAACATACCTTTTTCTTTCCATCTTCACATATTTGTATGCGAATTTTATCCCTCAGACTCGCCTCACTTAATGAGAGATTTGTTCGCGTTATAATGATGTCCAATGAACATTTTGAACGAACAATGCCCTTCGGACTATCCACGTTGAAACAGGATGGGTTATTACACAGGACTGAAAATAATTGAATATTAAGTCATTAAGCTTATGAGTCATTTTATTAATACTAATTAGATGTCACTTCAAGAAGAATGTAATGAAATATTTCAATACCATATACAAATGTCTCAAATGATTCTTAATGAACTTTCCATAAAAAAAAACTTTACTCAATAATGACCTATTTCTTTGTAAAGTACCTAAAAGGAATCCAAGAGGGCATAACAAGAATAGAAGTCAATCTGGAAGTGAAGACATCCTATACATATGACTGTACGAGGGAAAACGAGAGTAGGCCCCCCCCCCCACCATGAAAAATAATAGAAAATAAATAGAAAATAGATAGAAAAATGAGGGCAGTAAGCAGAGGCAATGTATCGGACTGGAGGAATGTCACAAGTGGAGTACCACAGGACTCGGTTCTTGCACCAGTGATGTTTATTGTCTACATAAATGATCTACCAGTTGGTATACAGAATTATATGAACATGTTTGCTGATGATGCCAAGATAATAGGAAGGATAAGAAACTTAGATGATTGTCATGCCCTTCAAGATGACCTGGACAAAAATAAGTATATGGAGCACCACTTGGCAAATGGAATTTAATGTTAATAAATGCCATCTTATGGAATGTGGAATAGGAGAACACAGACCCCACACAACCTATATATTAAGCGAGAAATCGTTGAAGAATTCTGATAGAGAGATCTAGGGGTCGTTCTAGGTAGACAACTATCGCCTGAAGACCACAAAGAACGTTGTGCGAGGAGCCTATGCCACGCTTGCTAACTTCAGATTTGCTTTTAAATACATGGATGGCGATATACTAAAGAAATTATTCACGACTTATTCTAGCTTCGGCCTAACATGCAGCAGTTGTGTGGTGCCCATATCTTAAGAAGCACAAACAAACTGGAAAAGGTGCAAAGACATGCTACTAAGTGGCTCCCAGAACTGAAGGGCAAGAGCTACGTGGAGAGGTTAGAGGCATTAAATATGCCAAAACTAGAAGAGAAGATAAAATAGTATACGTATAAAACGTACAAAATAGTAACAGGAATTGATAAAATCAATAGGAAGATTTCCCCCAAGACCTGGAACTTCAAGAACAAGAGGTCATAGGTTTAAACTAGCTAAACACAGATGCCAAAGATATACAAGAAAATTCACTTTCACAAACAGTGGTAAACGGTTGGAACAAGTTAGGTGAGGTGAGGTGGTGGTGGAGGCCAAGACCGTCAGTAGTTTCAGAGTTATATGACAGAGTGCTGGGAAGACGGGATACCACGAGCGTCGCTCTCATCCTGTAACTACACTTGGGTAATTACCTGTTGATTGACAGTCGAGAGGCGGGACCAAAGAGCTAGAGCTCAACCACTGCAAGCACACATAGGCGAGCGCGCACACACACACACACACACACGCGTGCAAACACACACACCTTGCAATAAGGAAGACGAAGGTAGATTCTTTCAGTGCATTTCCCTTTATGACCACCCACACAGCACCATTTCCTTTCATTTCATTGACTCATTTGTGTTTCTGTTCCCAGCTTCCACCTATGTCCTCTTATAACAATTTATCTCAGTTTAACAAGAATTTAACACTTTACCTGGCTGATAACTCTTAATGTGTCCTTATATTAATACAGTATATAGTACTCGGTTTGGCCGAGGACGCATGCTGCATTCTAAGTTAAAATTTGTTAAAAATCCATTTTTTTTTTGCTATTATTATGGGACCGAGTGTGCCAACGGCTCACTTTACATTTCCAAGAAACGTAGGTCTATGATGTAGGTACGAATCCTCGTCATGACCCTTGTAGATTTGTTCACTATGCTAATTTATAAAATATTATTCATCTAAATATGGTAGACATTTTAATTATTTTTCAAGGAGTATAAATAATAATCCATCGAACTGTGCCAGAACACTCACCTGTATACGAGATGCAAAACTCATAAGGGTTATACAAGGTCACAATTTGCTTGTGACTAGTATGATCAGCAACGTAAAAGGTAAGCGATGGGGGAAAGACGAACACTGGGACTCTGCCATCCAGCCCACTTGGTTGCATCACCACATTACCTGAGCAAAGAATAAATAGTATACATGTTAGCATTATGTTAAGTAATGTCTAAAATAAAGCAATAAACTATTTCCAACCAACAGATGGCTCACTGGGCGATGGCCTAAACTTTGAGTGGGGAGTCCGTATAAACAACTGGGCGATGGCCTATACTTTGAGTGGGGAGTCCGTATAAACAACTGGGCGATGGCCTATACTTTGAGTGGGGAGTCCGTATAAACAACTGGGCGATGGCCTAAACTTTGAGTGGGGAGTCCGTATAAACAACTGGGCGATGGCCTAAACTTTGAGTGGGGAGTCCGTATAAACAACTGGGCCTCTACCCTTCAGACCGAACTATTTGCCTTTCTACTTGCACCGAAATGTGTACAAGTCGCCAAACTTGATACATTAATTGTAAGTGACTCTTTATCATCCTTAAATGCTCTCTACTCATAACTGTGACATGCTCGTGTCCGAAGCTAGATACAAATACAACAAAATTATTAAGGATGGTAACAGAGACCACATGAAATGGACTCTATCTGATGTTGGCCTCCGAATGCATGACAGAGCTGATAAGTTAGCCAAAGAATCTGCCTTTAAAGGAGCTGTTGAGTCTAACTTTGGATTGTCAATGAGCAATCTGAAAGCAGCAGTACACCAAGAACTTCAACAAGATCTTGTAGATCTGAGGCAAAGTGAAATTGACACCAGTAACTCCATCTATCATCATATTATCATGCAGGAGGAGCCACATATCTATGGATCATCCAATAATATCAGCAGACTTCTAGATGTTACTACTGCTCGGCTTAGACTGTTACAAGTATCTGGGAATTTTCATTATCTGCCGATGTAGACCTGACCAAATGTAAACTGTGTCAACAAAATTATTCGCACACCCTCCGTCACTATGTGATGGAGTGCGAAAAGATACGTGAATTTAGAGACAATTCTATAACCAATGTTCCAACAATGTGTAAATATTTCATTCAAAATGATCTACCAGAAATTTTAGCCAAATATCCCCAGTTTACTAACTGTTGGAAGTAACCAAGTGATTGTAACCTATCCACCGCTGCCCACTGGATGGGGGCGGTGTGCAGGACAAACATATCAATTGTGACACTAGCTCTCCACATATGTCAGTTGCTTAATTTAGAAATTGTACTTGTGGTCGATCTTGAACACATTCTTGATACGACGACTTTTACTGAATTTTGTAACTAGCTCATCAAGATTGTAACTTGCTTAGCTAAATGAATTGTGGGGTTCAGTCCCCGAGCCTATTATGTGCCTCTGTAACCCTTTCCACTACCGCCCACAAGATGGGTATGGGGTGCATAATAAATGAACTTACATACTATACAGTGAAATAAAAATAATAGGTCAATGGAAATGTTTACAGTATGTTAACTATACAGTACTAGGTGATGTGAAATGGAGCACTTGCACAGTTGTGTTTGTGGAGAACAAGCAATTATGCTCAGGAGAATGAGTGTGCATGCATAGGCCTAGGCCACATTACATAGTAACGTGGGCTACATTACTAAGGCCTATGTCCATGGAAGAAAAGTGAGGGACTCTGGATTTTTTTCCAAGATGGGGGGGATGGTTACTGGAGGTCCGAGGAAGCACAAGTGTGACCCCTTGTATGCACGGGAGTTTCGAATCGTATGATATAGAGTACTATCATCCCACGTCAGCTGGCACACCAACACCCCATAATACATGTGTCAGCTGATGCACTGCAGGGATTAAACATGTCATGACCCTCAAGCCAGCAGGGTCTATGGCCCCCATACTACACCACACCACCTGTGGGCCCCCCCCACACACCACACCACCTGTGGGGGCCCCCCCACACACACCACACCACCTGTGGGCCCCCCCCACACACCACACCACCTGTGGGCCCCCCCCCCACACACCACACCACCTGTGGGCCCCCCCCCCCCCACACACCACACCACCTGTGGGCCCCCCCCCACACACCACACCACCTGTGGGCCCCCCCCCCCCACACACCACACCACCTGTGGGCCCCCCCCCCCACACACCACACCACCTGTGGGCCCCCCCCCCCCCACACACCACACCACCTGTGGGCCCCCCCCCCACACACACCACCTGTGGCCCCCCCATACCTCATCACTGATCCCCCCTCATACCACACCATCTGTGAGCCCCCCCATACCACACCACCTGCGAGCCCCCCCCCCCCAATACTACACCACACCACCTGTGGGCCCCATACTACACCACCTGTGTAGTATGGGGCCCACAGGTGGTGTGGGCCACACAAACTACCCCATACACACAGCAAGTCTGCCCCACACGGTGGAGGCCCCACACACCTCAGGAGTGTACAGGAGAGGCAAGACAGGAGCAGTGACAGGAGTTCACACGATCACAACAAAGGCTTGTTTGTGAAGAACAGCTGGGCGGTGACGTCACTGACTGCTCATCCACTACGCCACAGCCAAGGGGCGCCACTTATAAACCAAGACTTCAACCCTCTGCACTTGCTATTACACTTTCTAACGTATTTACATATAAATTATAACCGAATACATAAATTAAATTAAATCAATCGTTACTTGGGTAGCTAACGTAGGTTTGTTATTGTTGATTATTCATGCAAGCACATGAGAATGGTGCAATAATTGCTCAAGACTGAAGAGGGTAACATGCAGACACTGGGAGCAGGTTAAGAAGCAGACACAGGAAGGAAGCAGACGTACATAATGTCAAAGACAGCACGGCTGTCTATCAGCCTGTCTACTAAAGACAGCAGCTGAAGTCCAAGCTCTTATAACGGGGAAATGATGACCAATACAGATGTCAGAAGATGAAGAAACTGCGAGGTTTCGGTCCATCCTGGACCATTATTTAGTAGTGTGTTAGGGAGAGGCTGTTTGTTGATGAAGCCACCACAAGACGTGGCACGGGCATGAATAGCCCGTAAGTGGGAGATATTTTTGGAGTGAATGTGATCTTTGGTCGTGAAAGTAGGTACGGCTTGTTGTGCTCGCATTTAAACTGTCAATTCTTACTATATGGCTGCTATCGCCAGGGAGGATAGTGCTCGACAGTATTTATGAGGGTGTGTGGGAGAGAGGAAGGAACTGGCCAATAAATAGAAGTGCAGGCAAGAGAAAATGATAATTTCTAGGAGGTAAAGGTGCAAGAATAATCACAAAAGAGATAGTGTGTAAGGAGGAACAGGTAAGAGAAGGCAATTCCTAGAAGATAGGAATAAGGTGAAAGGCAAGAATGGGATGAGCGTAAAAATGGGATGACGTAAGAATCAAGAGGGTAAGAAAAAAGGGGTAGGCTTAAAGGGCCGTGAGACCCACAAATATTCTAATTAAATGAAAATGACTTAAAATGGTATACAAATCTCCAATTATTTGGCAACGTCGTAAAAATTTCATCCCAGAATGTTACATGGATTTTACGTATATTAAAAAAAAATTCTGATTATAAAGAGAACAGCTCCTATTAACCTCCTTACCTACTGGTAAGAAATGTTAAAAAAAGAGATTAGGAAAGCAGAAAGAAACTATGAAGTTCGCATAGCAGAGCAAGCAAAGTCAAATCCTAAAGGTTTTTTTCAGTTATATCGAACTAAGACTAGGGAAAGGATAGGTCCATTAAAATCTGAGACAGGTCAAATAACGGATAATGACAAGGAGATGAGTAGTATTTTTAACAAATATTTTATATCTGTATTTGCTAAAGAAGAACTTAACAATATGCCTTCAGCCGAACAAGTCTATGTGGGTGGGGATGAGGACAGGTTGACTAGTTTAGCAGTTACCAGGGAGGATGTAACTAAACAATTAGAAAAACTAAAACCAAACAAATCCCCAGGGCCGGATGAAGTGTTTGCCAGGGTGCTTAAAGAATGCAAAGGGGAGCTTTCCGAGCCACTGTCTACCATATTTAATAAATCAATAGAGTCAAGCAGAGTGCCAGAGTCTTGGAAGGTAGCTAATGTGGTACCAATTTTTAAGAAAGGAGATAGATCACTTGCGTCAAACTATCGGCCAATTAGCCTAACGTCTATTGTGGGAAAGTTACTTGAATCAATAATTGCAAATACAATTCGTCTTCATCTTGAAAAACATAAATTAATAAATGAGTCGCAACATGGTTTTACAAATGGCCGTTCATGTTTAACAAATTTGCTAACTTTTTATTCCAGCATAGTTGAGGCAGTTGATAGTGGTAAGGATTGTGATGTTGTGTACCTTGACTTTAGCAAAGCTTTTGATACAGTGCCACATGAAAGACTAAAAAAATAGAAGCTTATGGTATTGGGGGTGCTATATTAACTTGGATTAGGGCATGGCTATTCCAAAGGAAACAGTTAGTATAAATGGGGTTAAGTCAGAGTGGGATAATGTTAGTGGAGTACCTCAGGGCTCTGTCCTGGGACCTCTGTTGTTTATAATATATATATAAATGATTTAGATTCAGGTTTGAGTAGCAACATTTGCAAATTTGCCGATGATACGAAAATCGGTAGGGAAATTAATTCGGAGGAGGACTCGCTATCACTTCAAGTTGATCTAGATAGGGTTTTGAAAATGGTCAAATGATTGGCAAATGCAGTTTAATGCTGATAAATGTAAAGTTCTGAGGCTAGGTAATGATGATAGAGTTACAAGATACGAGCTAGATGGTGTTGAGATTGCAAAGTCGGATTGCGAAAGGGATCAGAGTTATGATTAGTAAGAATTTAAAACAAAAGGATCAATGCATGAATGTTCGTAATAAGGCGAATAGGACACTGGGATTTATTAATCGAAGCGTTAGTAACAAGACACCTGGTGTGGTTCTTAAGCTATATCTTGCTCTGGTTAGGCCCCATTTAGATTATGCAGTTCAGTTTTGGTCGCCGTATTATAGAATGGATATAAATTCACTTGAACGTGTCCAACGTAGGATGACTAAGTTAATTCCCTAAATTAGAAATCTTTCATATGAAGAAAGATTAACAAAGCTTAAGTTGCATTCACTGGAAAGGCGAAGAGTTAGGGGTGACATGATAGAGGTTTACAAGTGGATGAATGGACCTAACAGGGGGATATTAATAGGGTATTAAAAATATCAACACAACACGAAACAATGGGTATAAATTGGATAAGTTTAGATTTAGGAAAGACTTGGGTAAATACTGGTTCAGTAACAGGGTTGTTGATTTGTGGAACCAATTACCGCGTAACGTGGTGGAGGTGGTGTCCCTCGATTGTTTCAAGCGCGGGTTGGACAAGTATATGAATGGGATTGGGTGGTTATAGATAGGAGCTGCCTCGCCTCGAGGAGCTGCCTCGTATGGGCCAATAGGCCTTCTGCAGTTACATTTATTCTTATTTAGAATATAGGAAGCCATGGCAGGCCTAATGTGCCTATACGAGGCAGCTATTTATATACACCCAAACTCATCGGCACCCATGTGTGACCTGCGCTTGAAACACTTCAGGGATCACACACAGAGCATACTAACGTGATGCATCAAATGAACAAATCCACAAGGGTCGTGACGAGGATTCGAACCTGCGTCCGGGAGCATCCCAGACACTGCCTTAATCGACTGGGCTACGACAGGGTTGAAACCGAAGTTCTACTGAACTTAGTGGATCCCGTAGCCTCTCCGAGGCACAAACCAGGCTTTTGCACAACCCCCCCCCCCTCCCTGCACCCGAGCTATGCCTTTTAAATAATATGTCTATACCAAATAATATACACATGGAAAATACTGGAGGGACAGGTCCCAAATCTACACAGTAAAATAACAACGTACTGGAGTGAACGACATGGAAGAAAATGCAGAATAGAACCAGTGAAGAGCAGAGGTGCCATCCGCACAATCAAGGAACACTGTATGAACATCAGAGGTCCGCGGTTGTTCAACGTCCTCCCAGCGACTATAAGAAATATTGCCGGAACAACCGTGGACATCTTCAAGAGAAAACTGGACGGTTTTCTAAGAGAAGTTCCGGACCAACCGGGCTGTGGTGGGTACGTGGGCCTGCGGGCCGCTCCAAGCAACAGCCTGGTGGACCAAACTCTCACAAGTCAAGTCTGGCCTCGGGCCGGGCTTGTGGAGTAGAACTCCCAGAACCCCATCAACCAGGTATCACCTGGGTAATGTTGCCCGATAAGCTGCTCCATATATCCACACTAAACTTACTCCAGCGCCAAAATGATATAAAACAAGACACTACTTACGGCGAGTTTGTCGGTGTTTGAGCATGACCCGCTGCAGGAATGGGTCGGTCCTCCGGTCCACGCTGCGCGACACATCGGTGGTGTTCCCTGACATTGTGTACATCACAGTGCTTCACAGTACGCCTCACAGTGCTTCACAGTGCTTCACAGTACGCCTCACAGTGCTTCACAGTACGCCTCACAGTGCTTCACAGTACGCCTCACAGTGCTTCACAGTACGCCTCACAGTGCTTCACAGTACGCCTCACAGTGCTTCACAGTACGCCTCACAGTGCTTCACAGTACGCCTCACAGTGCTTCACAGTACGCCTCACAGTGCTTCACAGTACGCCTCACAGTGCTTCACAGTACGCCTCACAGTACGCCTCACAGTGCTTCACAGTACGCCTCACAGTGCTTCACAGTACGCCTCACAGTACGCCTCACAGTGCTTCACAGTACGCCTCACAGTGCTTCACAGTACGCCTCACAGTACGCCTCACAGTGCTTCACAGTACGCCTCACAGTGCTTCACAGTACGCCTCACAGTACGCCTCACAGTGCTTCACAGTACGCCTCACAGTGCTTCACAGTACGCCTCACAGTACGCCTCACAGTGCTTCACAGTACGCCTCACAGTGCTTCACAGTACGCCTCACAGTACGCCTCACAGTGCTTCACAGTACGCCTCACAGTGCTTCACAGTACGCCTCACAGTGCTTCACAGTACGCCTCACAGTGCTTCAGTACGCCTCACAGTGCTTCAGTACGCCTCACAGTGCTTCAGTACGCCTCACAGTGCTTCAGTACGCCTCACAGTGCTTCAGTTCGCCTCACAGTGCTTCAGTTCGCCTCAGTGCTGCACAATGCTCCAGTACACCTCACCTCTGCCGCCTCACTGACCGTACTGATGCGAACCAGTAGAGTCGACGTGACCTGACCTTCCCTGAGGTTGTAGTTGACCTGACCTCCCCCTCCCCCCCTACACCAAGCTCAGGGTACCCCAATTACCCCCACTCCCCCCCCCCCACCAAGCATGTTTACTGATTCACTACCTCATAGTATAGGGGGGGGGGGGGGTAGAAATAGCCTAAGCTACTCTATCCCTTTGAGATGTATTTCTTTCTTATCTCAATAAACTTACTAGAACTTGAGCCTCATAGTAAACTTTATTGACATGAGCTGTAAACACATTGACTCACACTTAACGCCGGCGATAGTGTGAGACACAGGAGAGTGAAGGGTGGACCAGACAACCCGACCACCTGATGACAATGGTTCAGTACCACTGGTGATGTCACCGCCGCTCCCGAGTGGTAAATTCTAGTGAATTTATATCTATATTATATCCATTCTATATTACGTCGATCAAAACTGAATTGCATACTGTAAATGGGGCCTAACTAAAGCACGATATAGCTGAAGATCAACACCAGGTGTCTTGTTACTAACGTTTCAATAAATAAATCCCAGTGTCTTATTCGTCTTATTTCGAACATTTATGGATTGATTTTTCTGCCTTTAAATTCTTACTAATCATAACTCCCAGATCCCTTTCGCAGTCCGACTTCGCAATCTCAACACCATCTAGCTCGTATCTTGTAACTTTATCATCACTATGCAGCCTTAAACCTTACATTTCCAGTATTAAACTGCATCTGCCAATCTTTTGACCATTTTACAACCCTATTTAGATCGTCTTGAAGTGATGGCGAGTCCTCCGTGTTTATTTCTCCTCAGATGAGTAGGAGAGGGCTCGCCCAGCAGTTGAACATCTTCATGTTCCTGCAAAAACTGGTACCATCTGCAACCATTCCTATTTGCTTTACCCCTTGATCCTAAAGCTGGATGTCTGGCATTAAAATCCCCTACCACAAGTGTATCTTCAGAAAAGAAGGAATCTGGCAAGTATCTTAAATCAGAGATGTGTAGATTAATGAAATTTACCTCTCGGGCTTGTAACCGTATCCGCAATCTAATAGTATCACTACCTCTATATCTCTGAGGGATTCCAGTTATCTCAGGCAGGTATGGTACATTTGACATAACATGAGACCCCCCTAGTTCCTCCATCAGCAAATAGCTGAAAACCTCTATAGCCATTTAGCCTCAGAATACTACCATCCCATCGCCATAGTGACAGTATTGGGCAGCGCCACTCATCCTGTGAGTGGACACACCGCCATAGTGACAGTATTGGGCAGCGCCACTCATCCTGTGAGTGGACACACCGCCATAGTGACAGTATTGGGCAGCGCCACTCATCCTGTGAGTGGACACACCGCCATAGTGACAGTATTGGGCAGCGTCACTCATCCTGTGAGTGGACACACCGCCATAGTGACAGTATTGGGCAGCGCCACTCATCGTGTGAGTGGACACACCGCCATAGTGACAGTATTGGGCAGCGCCACTCATCGTGTGAGTGGACACACCGCCATAGTGACAGTATTGGGCAGCGCCACTCATCCTGTGAGTGGACACACCGCAATAGTGACAGTATTGGGCAGCGTCACTCATCCTGTGAGTGGACACACCGCCATAGTGACAGTATTGGGCAGCGCCACTCATCCTGTGAGTGGACACACCGCCATAGTGACAGTATTGGGCAGCGTCACTCATCCTGTGAGTGGACACACCGCCATAGTGACAGTATTGGGCAGCGCCACTCATCCTGTGAGTGGACACACCGCCATAGTGACAGTATTGGGCAGCGCCACTCATCCTGTGAGTGGACACACCGCCATAGTGAAAGTATTGGGCAGCGCCACTCATCCTGTGAGTGGACACACCGCCATAGTGACAGTATTGGGCAGCGTCACTCATCCTGTGAGTGGACACACCGCCATAGTGACAGTATTGGGCAGCGCCACTCATCCTGTGAGTGGACACACCGCCATAGTGACAGTATTGGGCAGCGTCACTCATCCTGTGAGTGGACACACCGCCATAGTGACAGTATTGGGCAGCGCCACTCATCCTGTGAGTGGACACACCGCCATAGTGACAGTATTGGGCAGCGCCACTCATCCTGTGAGTGGACACACCGCCATAGTGACAGTATTGGGCAGCGCCACTCATCCTGTGAGTGGACACACCGCCATAGTGACAGTATTGGGCAGCGCCACTCATCCTGTGAGTGGACACACCGCCATAGTGACAGTATTGGGCAGCGTCACTCATCCTGTGAGTGGACACACCGCCATAGTGACAGTATTGGGCAGCGTCACTCATCCTGTGAGTGGACACACCGCCATAGTGACAGTATTGGGCAGCGCCACTCATCCTGTGAGTGGACACACCGCCATAGTGACAGTATTGGGCAGCGCCACTCATCCTGTGAGTGGACACACCGCCATAGTGACAGTATTGGGCAGCGTCACTCATCCTGTGAGTGGACACACCGCCATAGTGACAGTATTGGGCAGCGTCACTCATCCTGTGAGTGGACACACCGCCATAGTGACAGTATTGGACAGCGCCACTCATCCTGTGAGTGGACACACCGCCATAGTGACAGTATTGGGCAGCGTCACTCATCCTGTGAGTGGACACACCGCCATAGTGACAGTATTGGGCAGCGTCACTCATCCTGTGAGTGGACACACCGCCATAGTGACAGTATTGGGCAGCGCCACTCATCCTGTGAGTGGACACACCGCCATAGTGACAGTATTGGGCAGCGTCACTCATCCTGTGAGTGGACACACCGCCATAGTGACAGTATTGGGCAGCGCCACTCATCCTGTGAGTGGGCACACCGCCATAGTGACAGTATTGGCCAGCGCCACTCATCCTGTGAGTGGACACACCGCCATAGTGACAGTATTGGGCAGCGTCACTCATCCTGTGAGTGGACACACCGCCATAGTGACAGTATTGGGCAGCGCCACTCATCCTGTGAGTGGACACACCGCCATAGTGACAGTATTGGACAGCGCCACTCATCCTGTGAGTGGACACACCGCCATAGTGACAGTATTGGACAGCGCCACTCATCCTGTGAGTGGACACACCGCCATAGTGACAGTATTGGACAGCGTCACTCATCCTGTGAGTGGACACACCGCCATAGTGACAGTATTGGGCAGCGCCACTCATCCTGTGAGTGGACACACCGCCATAGTGACAGTATTGGGCAGCGCCACTCATCCTGTTAGTGGACACACCGCCATAGTGACAGTATTGGGCAGCGTCACTCATCCTGTGAGTGGACACACCGCCATAGTGACAGTATTGGGCAGCGTCACTCATCCTGTGAGTGGACACACCGCCATAGTGACAGTATTGGGCAGCGTCACTCATCCTGTGAGTGGACACACCGCCATAGTGACAGTATTGGGCAGCGTCACTCATCCTGTTAGTGGACACACCGCCATAGTGACAGTATTGGGCAGCGCCACTCATCCTGTGAGTGGACACACCGCCATAGTGACAGTATTGGGCAGCGCCACTCATCCTGTGAGTGGACACACCGCCATAGTGACAGTATTGGGCAGCGCCACTCATCCTGTGAGTGGACACACCGCCATAGTGACAGTATTGGGCAGCGCCACTCATCCTGAGAGCCGTAGCTTATTGTGCACCCCATACTCATCCTGTGAGTGGTAGCTTATTGTGCACCCAATACTCATCCTGCGAGCGGTAGTTTATTGTGCACCCCATACTCATCCTGAGAGCAGTAGTTTATTGTGCACCCCATGCTCATCCTGTGAGTGGTAGCTTATTGTGCACCCAATACTCATCCTGTGAGCGGTAGTTTATTGTGCACCCCATACTCATCCTGTGAGCGGTAGTTTATTGTGCACCCCATACTCATCCTGTGAGCGGTAGTTTGTTGTGCACCCCATACTCATCCTGTGAGCGGTAGTTTGTTGTGCACCCCATACTCATCCTGTGAGTGGTAGTTTATTGTGCACCCCATACTCATCCTGAGAGCAGTAGCTTATTGTGCACCCCGTTCTCATCCTGTGAGCGGTAGTGTACTGTGCACCCCATACTCATCCTGTGAGTGGTAGTGTACTGTGCACCCCATACTCATCCTGTGAGCGTTAGTGTACTGTGCACCCAATATTATTACAGTAACAATTACATGTACACTTCACACATTAAATAATGATGGTCTCAGACACCTACACACACATGTGTGCATTACAATGTCTCTGTGTTTACACATATGACGATACAATGATGGCAGGTGTTTGGCTAATATGTGAACTCTTGAGATATGTGGATGTCTCGAGCTTATATAGAAGAGCTTGTGGTTAGTGTAAGTACTCACAGTGTTGTTTACTCATTAGTCTCTCATGTGTCATGTATCCAGGAGCAGCGACACGTGGATACAGTATAAAGATTCTTGGTATTTTATTTTTGTAATGAGATGGTTTGTCATATCATGGCGCGCGAGTTTAAATTAACTCAAAATGACTCAATATTTGTCTCATTCTTAGATCCAGATCCCTACAAACTCCTAACTGCCAGAGATACCTGTAGCGGACTTGTATTCCAGCTGTGACAACGTCGTAAGTCAAATGCCTTTGTACAAGTTCAAGTTCAAGTATGTTTTTGAGATAAGCAATAAATACATCTCAAAGGGATGGAGTAGCTTAGGCTATTTCTACCCCCCTAATGACTTTGTAACTCGTCCCACACACATGTGACTTGTATACTTGTAGATTTCGAGATTTTCCTCAAAATCTCAGCTGGGTGAGAAGGGTGAGGTCAAGACCTCACTGTGAGGTCTTGACCCTATGGCAGGGTATGTTGGTGGGTAGGAGTGGGGGGGGGGGGATAATTACCCACCACACTGTTCACACTCTGGCTCAACACTCACCACACTGCTCACACTCTGGCTCAACACCCTCCACACTGCTCACACTCTGGCTCAACACCCTCCACACTGCTCACACTCTGGCTCAACACTCCCCACACTGCTTACACTCTGGCTCAACACCCTCCACACTGCTCACACTCTGGCTCAACACCCTCCACACTGCTCACACTGTGGCTCAACACCCACCACACTGCTCACACTGTGGCTCAACACCCACCACACTGCTCACACTCTGGCTCAACACCCACCACACTGCTCACACTCTGGCTCAACACCCACCACACTGCTCACACTCTGGCTCAACACTCCCCACACTGCTCACACTCTGGCTCAACACCCTCCACACTGCTCACACTCTGGCTCAACACCCTCCACACTGCTCACACTCTGGCTCAACACCCACCACACTGCTCACACTGTGGCTCAACACCCACCACACTGCTCACACTCTGACTCAACACCCTCCACACTGCTCACACTGTGGCTCAACACCCTCCACACTGCTCACACTCTGACTCAACACCCACCACACTGCTCACACTCTGGCTCAACACTCCCCACACTGCTCACACTCTGGCTCAACACCCACCACACTGCTCACACTCTGGCTCAACACCCACCACACTGCTCACACTGTGGCTCAACACCCTCCACACTGCTCACACTGTGGCTCAACACCCTCCACACTGCTCACACTCTGGCTCAACACTCACCACACTGCTCACACTGTGGCTCAACACCCACCACACTGCTCACACTGTGGCTCAACATCCACCACACTGCTCACACTGTGGCTCAACACCCTCCACACTGCTCACACTGTGGCTCAACACCCTCCACACTGCTCACACTCTGGCTCAACACTCCCCACACTGCTCACACTGTGGCTCAACACCCACCACACTGCTCACACTGTGGCTCAACACCCTCCACACTGCTCACACTCTGGCTCAACACCCTCCACACTGCTCACACTGTGGCTCAACACCCTCCACACTGCTCACACTGTGGCTCAACACCCACCACACTGCTCACACTCTGGCTCAACACCCTCCACACTGCTCACACTGTGGCTCAACACCCACCACACTGCTCACACTCTGGCTCAACACCCTCCACACTGCTCACACTGTGGCTCAACACCAACCACACTGCTCACACTGTGGCTCAACACCCACCACACTGCTCACACTCTGGCTCAACACCCACCACACTGCTCACACTCTGGGTCAACACCCTCCACACTGCTCACACTGTGGCTCAACACCCACCACACTGCTCACACTGTGGCTCAACACCCTCCACACTGCTCACACTCTGACTCAACACCCTCCACACTGCTCACACTCTGACTCAACACCCTCCACACTGCTCACACTGTGGCTCAACACCCTCCACACTGCTCACACTGTGGCTCAACACCCTCCACACTGCTCACACTGTGGCTCAACACTCCCCACACTGCTCACACTGTGGCTCAACACTCCCCACACTGCTCACACTCTGGCTCAACACCCTCCACACTGCTCACACTGTGGCTCAACACCCACCACACTGCTCACACTCTGGCTCAACACCCTCCACACTGCTCACACTGTGGCTCAACACCCACCACACTGCTCACACTGTGGCTCAACACCCACCACACTGCTCACAATCTGGCTCAACACCCACCACACTGCTCACACTCTGGCTCAACACCCTCCACACTGCTCACACTGTGGCTCAACACCCACCACACTGCTCACACTGTGGCTCAACACCCACCACACTGCTCACACTCTGACTCAACACCCTCCACACTGCTCACACTGTGGCCCAACACTCCCCACACTGCTCACACTGTGGCTCAACACTCCCCACACTGCTCACACTGTGGCTCAACACCCTCCACACTGCTCACACTGTGGCTCAACACTCCCCACACTGCTCACACTGTGGCTCAACACCCTCCACACTGCTCACACTGTGGCTCAACACCCTCCACACTGCTCACACTCTGGCTCAACACCCTCCACACTGCTCACACTGTGACTCAACACCCACCACACTGCTCACACTGTGGCTCAACACTCCCCACACTGCTCACACTGTGGCTCAACACTCCCCACACTGCTCACACTGTGGCTCAACACTCACCACACTGCTCACACTGTGGCTCAACACTCCCCACACTGCTCACACTGTGGCTCAACACTCCTCACACTGCTCACACTGTGGCTCAACACTCCCCACACTGCTCACACTGTGGCTCAACACCCACCACACTGCTCACACTCTGACTCAACACCCTCCACACTGCTCACACTGTGGCTCAACACTCCCCACACTGCTCACACTGTGGCTCAACACTCCCCACACTGCTCACACTGTGGCTCAACACCCTCCACACTGCTCACACTGTGGCTCAACACTCCCCACACTGCTCACTCTGTGGCTCAACACCCTCCACACTGCTCACACTCTGGCTCAACACCCTCCACACTGCTCACACTGTGACTCAACACCCACCACACTGCTCACACTGTGGCTCAACACTCCCCACACTGCTCACACTGTGGCTAAACACTCCCCACACTGCTCACACTGTGGCTCAACACTCACCACACTGCTCATACTGTGGCTCAACACTCCCCACACTGCTCACACTCTGGCTCAACACCCTCCACACTGCTCACACTGTGGCTCAACACCCACCACACTGCTCACACTGTGGCTCAACACCCACCACACTGCTCACACTGTGGCTCAACACCCACCACACTGCTCACACTGTGGCTCAACACCCACCACACTGCTCACACTCTGGCTCAACACCCACCACACTGCTCACACTCTGGCTCAACACCCTCCACACTGCTCACACTGTGGCTCAACACCCACCACACTGCTCACACTCTGGCTCAACACCCACCACACTGCTCACACTGTGGCTCAACACTCACCACACTGCTCACACTGTGGCTCAACACTCCCCACACTGCTCACACTCTGGCTCAACACCCTCCACACTGCTCACACTGTGGCTCAACACCCACCACACTGCTCACACTGTGGCTCAACACCCACCACACTGCTCACACTGTGGCTCAACACTCCCCACACTGCTCACACTGTGGCTCAACACTCCCCACACTGCTCACACTCTGACTCAACACCCTCCACACTGCTCACACTGTGGCTCAACACCCACCACACTGCTCACACTGTGGCTCAACACCCACCACACTGCTCACACTCTGGCTCAACACCCTCCACACTGCTCACACTGTTGCTCAACACCCTCCACACTGCTCACACTGTGGCTCAACACCCACCACACTGCTCACACTCTGGCTCAACACCCTCCACACTGCTCACACTGTGGCTCAACACCCACCACACTGCTCACACTGTGGCTCAACACCCACCACACTGCTCACACTGTGGCTCAACACTCCCCACACTGCTCACACTGTGGCTCAACACCCACCACACTGCTCACACTGTGGCTCAACACTCCCCACACTGCTCACACTGTGGCTCAACACCCACCACACTGCTCACACTCTGGCTCAACACCCACCACACTGCTCACACTGTGGCTCAACACTCCCCACACTGCTCACACTGTGGCTCAACACCCACCACAGTGCTCACACTGTGGCTCAACACTCCCCACACTGCTCACACTGTGGCTCAACACCCACCACAGTGCTCACACTGTGGCTCAACACTCCCCACACTGCTCACACTGTGGCTCAACACTCCCCACACTGCTCACACTCTGGCTCAGTGTGAGCCATAATGCAAAACTTGGGAGCTGGGAAGCCAATGCCGTATAATAGTTTAACTCAATATATAAAACAAAAATACTGGACTGTAACCGTGATATAAATTTACAACAATTTAGTACATAATAAATAACGACAATAAGTTACAGGAAAAAAATGTGCGGATACTAAGGTGAAAGTCGAACTGAAACAGTGTAAGCGCAAGGATAGGACTGTACAATAACTAGTGAGCAGGATTACTATTTATAAGCACTAAATAGTTCATTACAAATAACGTGAAGGTTCCACTAAGAAGAGTGTAAAAGAGAGACATAAGCACTAGAGGGATAATGTTAAGCGCAAATACTCCTTCCATAGACTAGGTCGCAGGACCGTTAGCCCACTAACAGGGCGGGCCCGCTCAGCTAAGGGCTCCACTGGGGTCCCGGCTAAGGGCTTAACGGACTGGCCCAGATAAGGGGCCTAGGACGGGGCCGTCCGAGGGGCATGACTGACGTGCCCAACTAAGGGCCGTGACTACGGATGCCTTGACTAAGGAGAAGGCAGGACATCAAAAAAGGTGCCTCGCAAAAGGGGGGTAAGGCAGTAAAGAAATTGAAAATAACAATATAATATGAGAAGTAACGCCGCCAGCATAGCGCTCATTACGCTAAAGGCCAAAGACCGTTATGCTAAAAGCATAAACAATAACAGCCGTAATCCAGAGAAAACGATAACACAAGTAAAGCAGAGGGAGGGTAGAAGGCAACTAAAACCCGGACCGAATAATAAACTTGAAATAATAATAGTATGATACAATAACAACATTCGTGACGTTAGGCGAGGCCGGAAGCCAAAAGGGGAATTGACATGAGATCATTAACACTAAAAGTGACTATAACTAACATCAATAGCAAATAGTAACAAGTGGAGAATAACTCCGCCAACTCCGCCAATGAAACCAAAGACCATAAGCAAAGTAGGCTTAAAACAATAATATAGTAGTAGAAAAAACCAGAATCAACTCAATAATTACAAATAATAGCAGAGGGGGGGGGGGGAAGTGAGGCAACCATAAACCCAGACTGAATAGAAAAGAACTTAAATAAATATATATAATGTAATAAATAATATATTGCCACCAGTCAACATGAAAAGCAGCTAGGAGTCGTCTGGGTTCGTCCTACAGGAAGACCTGGACAAACTAAAGGAAAGGTCTAGAAAAAGGCTGCTAAAGTTCAACTCAGGAAAGTGTAAGGTAAAGAAAATAGGCGAAGGCTGCAATTCACGAGGCAAGACAAGAAATATGAGTTAGAATTAAATATATGAATATAGTAAATAACATCAACGGCGCACAAGGAGAACCGCAGCAGAAGTAGTATGTCCAACTGTAAGCAATTGTGCTCAGAATAAGACTGGAATAAACTGTCAATTAAGAATAGCCGAAATTAAACAAGAAATTGTGTAATAAACCAATACTATAAAATTGCAAAGTTAATACAGCACAAAGCTTAGGCTGGGAAGGCCAAAGCCGTATGAAATTGCGCTCATAATAAAGAGACTGGACGTTAACCGTAATAATATGAGCAGTATTAATATTACCATATAAAATTTAGCATTACCGAGGACTGTCATTAATTGATAAATCCAAGACGCGAAACATTAAATTTATTAAATAATAAATTTAAAACATCACCAAACAGGTGCAAACTGGAAATGACAAGAGTAAGGTCAAGCACAACATAGAAATCACTGTATAAATAGATGAATAAGTAAACGTGCCACACTGGGAGGAGGAAGTAAGCGGGGAAACCCTAACCTTAACATTAAACCAACATTAACGTAGCATGTATAACAATCACCAGTGGTCAAAAAGGGCAAAATAAGGGACTTAACATAAACAACCGTTGCAAAATGTACACTGCAAAATCCTGCCCCGGAACACCGCAGCTGGAACACCTGCAGCTGGACATTGGCAATTGGTGCATCAACATCTGCTGAAGATAAGTAAATAGTGGCAACTGGCCACCAGGGAAAACTTCAGTTATAAGTAGAAGTCCAACTGCAAGACAATTAGGGACCATTAGAACCTGGGAGCTAACGTTAAGGGAACGCCGGGAATGAACTAAAGCTAGAGCTGAAGCTTTCCCCTGCCAAAAGGGGCTAGGATATCAGCAGCTGGAATAACAACGAAACAGCAACAGCTGTAACATCGACGGCTGGGACAGCGACAGCTAGAACATCAGCAGCTGGTACCTCAGCAGCTGCCGAAGGTACAAAATTAACAGCAGCGGGCCAAGGGGGAAACTGCAGTAGTAAGGAAAGTGCGACTGCAAAACAAATTATGCTCAAAATAATGCTGGAATATAACTCGTTAGATAAAACGGGATTAATACATGAAGCTGAAAATAAAATATAATCAAATACAATAAACTGTAAAGGAGTGATAATAGTCACAACGTCAGCTGGAATGCTTCAGCTGGAACCCAGCCCGCTGGAACTTTGGGGGCTGGAACGTCAGCAGCTGGAACCTCGAGAGCTGGAACGCATAGCATTGACATTAACAGTTGGGACCGCATCAACTGGAACATCAGGAACAACTTCAGTCGGAGCATGGGAGCTGGTCCAACAACCGCTGGAACGTCATGCAGCTGGACCGTGTTCCATCTGAACAGCAGCAAGCTGGAACAGCAACAGCTGCACCCACAGCAGCTGGAACACCGACTGCCGGGAACGTCAGCAGCCGGAACACCAACAGCTGCATTAGCTGGACACCAAAACTGAGAAACAACGTAGTAAGAGAGCGGCGGCTCGGACACTAGGGCAGACAGCTGTACCAGCTGCAACAGTCCCAACCGAGCATCAGCCGCTAAAACACAGCGGCAGGGACATCTGAATAACGTCGTCGGCTTAACTGATCACAGGAAGAACGTCGACTGGACAGGGAACACAGCGAGCACATCGTGGGAAGAACGTCGACTGGACATCAACCCCTGAATGAAGGCAGCAGCTGTGACAACCTTCTGGGCTACACCGGGCAGACAACACGTCTGGATGAAATCAGCGGCCTGGTAGGCCGCAGTATCTTCCTGGGCTACACCGGGCAGACAACACGTCTGGATGAATCAGTGGCCTGGTAGGCCGCAGTATCTTCCGGGCTACACCGGGCAGACAACACGTCTGGATAAACCAGTGGCCTGGGAGGCCGCAGTTTCTTCCGGGCTACACCGGGCAGATGAAACGTCTGGATAAACCAGCAGCCTGGGAGGCCGCAGTTTCTTCCAGACACACCGGGAACCGGTGGCCCAGCCAATGGCATAGAAACCGAAGTGGCCCAGCCAATGGCATAGAAACCGAAGTGGCCCAGCCAAGGGCGTAGAAACCGAAGTGGCCCAGCCAAAGGCATAGAGCTGAAGGGGGCCCCAGCCTGGGGCATAATAAACTGATATGGCCCCAGCCTGCTGGGGCATAAACTGCAGTGGCCCCATCCTGGGGCATAAACAACAGAAGTGGCCCTAACCTGGGCATAAAAACTGAAGTGGCCCCAACCTGGGCATAAGCTGAAGTGGTCTCGGCCTGGGGGATAAGAAACTGAAGTTGCCCCAGCCTGTGGCATAATAATCCGGAGTGGCCCTGTCCTGGGACATAATAGACAGAAGTGGCCCCGGCCAGTGGCAAAGAAACGTAAGTGGCCCCAGCCTGGGGCATAGGAACTGAAGTGGTCCTGCCCAAAGAAGCGCTAAGGGGGCCCCAGCCTGGGGCATAGGAACTGAAGTGGTCCTGCCCAAAGAAGCGCTAAGGGGGCCCCGAGGGGCGCCACGTGATGGCACTTCCAGACAGAGCGTCGCCAGCCCACCGGCAGGAGAAAGCCCCACACAGGTGCGTGTCGGAAAATCCGACACCATTTAATAATCATACAGACATAATAGCTGTGTTGTATAAACAAGTTACCCATAGAAAATGTAACTGTAGTGGAATTACCGTCTATAGAAAACGGGATATCATCACCACATACTATTATAAATTCATCAGCTATTCTGCTGGGAATTATTCTTAAATACATTAGTCTTTGGACTTTACCATCATAAAAACATCTCATATAAATTAACTTAATAATCAATATTGAAGTAGAGTAAATGTGACCCTTCTATCACTTTCTGTCATCTGGACAATGTAAGCCAGGCGTCAGGAGTGAGGAAGGAGGGGCAGCCATTGTTGATACTAAGACCACAGAGGCTCACGGGAGCAAATACGGCTCCTGTTAATTTTACTTGGACGAAGTGTTATGGAAACCAAAGGTGTACCATTATCAACACGCTATCAACAAATCAAGTTAAGTGTTCTTCCGAAACCCATTTAACTTTCATTTATGGCCAGTAATGTCAGTATATAGGGTGTACCCAGTTAGAGCACGAGATAGCCTCATACTAAAGGTAATTAAGCCAGGTCTTTAAGGTTCCATGTACAGTGTTTTCTCTGATATAGCTTGTCATATACTAGGTTTCTGGCTTCACAGCTAGCTCCCTTTTGACAGGTCAAGACGAGGAAGCATGCTTTGTGCATCAGTTACCAGGGTGATGGAAGCTACCTCAAAGAGGGAAAATGTGGTGTCTACATCCTGGTTATACCTGGTGGACTAAGGCCTGCTGTACAAATAAGATAAGGAACCTCTTCAATGTTTAATAATGTGTAGTTAATACTGTAGTTTGATTGGCTGCATATATATTCAATTAATATAAACCCCCCCCCCCTAATGTGCAGAGGATCGATTTGTGAGATTATGAGATTATTGCAGAAATACAGTCCACTTAACATCATACAAATTGCTATCGAAGTATATAAATTAATGTAAATATAAATTCATATAAATCAAATAAATATAAATCTCACAGGTCGGTTCCCACAGGGCGCGTGCCACGGAGGGCAAGGAGGGACCTTGCCGAGCGCCCTCATGGCTGAGCGCACAAGAGAGCAGCAGCTAGGCCTTCTGGCCCGGCCCGGGAGGGAGGAAGGTACCTAGGCGACACAACACGTACAAGGGACACGGCGCTTGGCACAGGCCAGACGCTGGGGGGCATCCCTAAACCTAGGTGGGGGCTCCACGCTCATACATGGAAGGGAAAATACAGACACAACTGTATCTTAGATGTTGAGGAGGGCAAGACGCCCCTGACGGGTCGCTCTGAGACGTTGTCGATAGGAACTGGTGTAGGGTCCATGTTGGGGGCACAGTTGAGCAGGCTAAACTTCTGTGTTTATGTTTTGTAAGTGAAGCAGCTGCATGCATGGTGGGAACAGGGGCCCACCAGACTGCGAGGAAAGCTTATATAAACACTGGCTGTTACGTGCTCAGCTTGGGCGGTTAGACGCATCTCCACAGACCTACGTTTTCTTCCCTCAGAAAACCCACCGCTTTGGGGAAAGCAGTGTTCTTTTAATGTACAGTATAAAATTTATTATGTTTTGTCCTTGTATGAAGGCAGGTATATATCTTTTTGTAATGTATCATATGTCTTGGCAACACAGTTGAGAGGAGCAGGGGGGGGGGGGGGGGGCTTGATAAGTCACAGGTACGGAACGTGTGAGATTCGGGTCAACTTCCTGATAGAATACAGGAAAGCTTGTATTGTGTATTCTCCATTTTTTCCTCTTTATTTTTCTCAATAAATAAATTTGTTTTATATAAAATATGTTACCTCTATTGATGCATGTTAACCTGACCATTCATATTTAAGTTATTCTAATGTTTGCCTTAGCCCAGTCATGTTGCTCATTTAAGTAAGATAATTTTATGTAAATTTACCACTCGTTATGTTGTGGAGGGGGCGAGAGCTGGGGGGGGGGCTCCGACGCCAGTTAGTGTCTGGGAGCGGGCCTTTGTGGCAACTGGTTTGATAAGTTGTGTCTGTTTTATCTTCTGTATCTTGTCTTAGTAGTGCAGTTATCTGGGAGAACTCTTTATTATATTATAATTATTTTAGTGTGCCATTATATTACTTGAGATATATGAGTATATATTATTTGATATATTATATATATATTAATTTTACATGTGTTTATTTTGTAACCTGGTGAAAACATTACTATTTCTTATATGGTGCGTACTGACGAGGCACCCTGGTTGAACGCCTTCTGATACAGGGTTTATCCTCATGTTTCCTTAGACAACAACGTATATTATTGTCCCTGTAGTGAACCAGACGTTACACATATTGTGTGGGCCATGTCCGGGATATTGTTTCCCACATATTAATAAAACTTTGCTAATCTAACCTTGCCTTCCTGGGAACAAGTGTGCTCTAGAAAAAACTTTGTGCAGTATTACATGCCAGTGAACTGCCCTGTGTAACTATCAACCTACGCTTCACGATTTTGGAGGTAAGTCATCATATTTTGTTTGCGCAGTGAAGCCAAGCAAATTTTCAGTGTCGATTCAATTAAGTGTGTAGTGCAGTGCCATTCTGTTTAATTATTTAGGTTAAGTGCTAAGTGTTAATTAACAATGGAGGATCAAGTTGAGTCATTGTTGGCTAATCCTGACTTTGAGGGAATTAAAAGCCTAACAAAGTCTGCCTTAATAAATATGGCAAATAAAGTTAGAATTAACAGCCAACAATAGAATGAATAAGGCACAAATTGTGAGAGTCATAGTGACCCCTCTAGTAGAAAATGGTGAACTAGGAGAAGAATTTCTGAATGAGGTGAGTGAAGAGACAAGTGAGCAGATGGCTTTAAAGCGTCTTGAGGCAGAAACTCAGTTAGAATTTGCTAGAATTGAAGCTCAACAGAGAGAAAGTGAGGCTAAAGAAAGACAGCAACAAAGAGAGATTGAAGCTCAAAAACAACAGAAAATATTAGATCTTGAAGCTCGACAGAGAGAAATTGAGGCACAAAATGCGAGAATGGCAGTTCAGTTGCAATTAGAGGCAACAAAGAAACAACAAGCAGAAGAAGTACTGTACCCATTGTAAGAGAAAAAGCCATGTGATTAATTGTTGACCAGACCACACACTAGAAATTGAAGGGACGACGACGTTTCGGTCCGTCCTGGACCATTCTCAAGTCGATTGTGACAATCGATCGACTTGAGAATGGTCCAGGACGGACCGAAACGTCGTCGTCCCTTCAATTTCAGTGTGTGGTCTGGTCAACATACTTCAGCCACGTTATTGTGACTCATCGCCTGCCATGTGATTAATTCTTGTTTTAGTTTGCACCCTGAGTTACGACCAACTGGTCTCATTTATTGTAGAGGTGTGCAGAATAAATTTACTAATGAACATGTCACTGTAGACCCCAACTGGGTAAAACAGTATTCTCCATATATGTCTTCAGGCATAGTTCTGTGTAAATGGGAGTGGAAGCCAGTGGTTCTTCTTCGTGATACTGGTGCTTCCCAAACATTAATTTCTGCCCGTATACTCTCTAATGTTACAAAGAGAGATACTGGAGAGTCTGTAGTTCTTCAGAGTGTTGCAGGATGTAAAACTGTACCTCTGATAGATGTTAATTTGAGATCCACCATTACCCCAAGTTTATGCACTGTGGGTGTTAGTACACAGTTGCCCATCCCAGGTGTGGATGTTATATTGGGTAATGATGTGGCCATAAATCATGTTGTGGGTGAGATTGATCCCCGTTTGTGTAAACAGCCAGTTGCAGACCATGTTTATTCTGCCTGTGCTGAAGTTAGTTTTATGAATGAACAATCTGTTGTAGTAAATTAGTTTGTCCACCCTACCTGTGCTGATGTCAGTACTATTATTGATCCAGTTGTCAATTCTGATATTACTCAAGTATTTGTTCCAGCAACCAGTACCCCTTCAGAGGAGAAGTGGGATGTGGTTGTTCAAGATTCATGTGTGGCCAACCTAGTAGTTGAGAGTAAGCCTGGTACTATGACCCCGCTTTATTCCAATCCAGTAGATGATTTGGGACAGGACGTCCATGTACCATTGTCATGCCCGCTCACTACGAACGTTGTGCCAGGTGTTGAAAGAAACTTAAAAGCCACGACTCTATTGTATTCTAGCCAAGTGAATGGTTTAGGACAAGATGTCGGGTTGGCAGAAGTTTTCCCGCTCACTCCAAGTTTAGAATCCGTTTTCCAGTTGTCGAGAGTAAGTCTGTTGTGAGGGCCCTGCCTCACCCTAGTCAAGGTGATAGTAATGGGGAGAAGGCCAAACTACCTGTTACTTGCCCGCTTGCTTCAGATCCAGATTCCTTTAGTTTAAGTTGAGTAGAACTGACCCCAAGATTTCAGAGAGAAGGAAGGAGACAGTCTGTACTGTAGTTCCAGTATTGGAGAGTGTGGGAGAGCAGCCAGAGGATCAGCTTCTGTCGAGTAGATGGAGACCCATTGAGCCTCCCTCTGCAGTTGTCTGTGAGGATGTGACCCAACTTGGTAGTGTTATTGACTGTGAACAGACAGTACTCCAAGCAGCTCCAGATGTCATGGGAGGAAATTTTCGTAAATCGTGTATAACCATTAAGGGTGGTAAAGTTTCTTTTAGATCTAAGTTGCAGAGTTTTGTGGACTGTGATTCTTATTCCATGAGAGTAAGTATTTGTCATTGTGTAAATTGAGTCAGTGTGTTTGTAGGATGTTGTTGCAATTTATTGTTATTCCGCAGGAGCCATTCTCCCTTGAAGTAATGGACTGTGGGACATCTTTGTCCAGCCTTGTGGTTGAGCAGAGAGAGTTTACTCAAGTAGGTTGTGCATCCAGTTGTTCTGAGGAAGTGGTGAGTCATACTAGAGCCGTGTCTCTATATTCAGATCCAGGTTATTTTGATGTACGAGTGGTGAACAACATGTATGTTCCATTCCAGTGTTGTGTTGGCTTTCAGAGTCAAATTGGTGTTGCAGGTTTTAATCAGACTTTGGAGCAGATGTTCGAGGCTCCAGGTGTGTGTTTCCAGTTGGGGAACAAGGTTATCTTACCTAGTTGTTTTAATAAGTGTGAAGGGTTACAGATTGTCCTTGGGTGGTTCTTAGGTAATCTGCAGTGCATCTTCAAGATGATAAGACCCTTAAACCTCTTCTTTAATTATTTGTCCCCAGAAGGAAGTCATTTATGGATTGAAATACATGGTGTGGGTTGTCAAGTTTTCAGCATGTTTTTGTTATCTTTTTGGAAGACCAGAATGTTTATGAAGGTGTGGGGTTGTATTCCAGTCCACCATCAGAGGGTGTGAACTTGTGTTTGGAGTTATGATTGAGATATGGTGCACAGGCATAATCCTGTTTTCATTCGCTGATCGTCATGACAGAGTTATGAGGAAATTGATTTACGTGTTCCCTGAGGGTCATCTGAGTTAGTTCGATCAGGTAGTCTTTGCACTAATCTTTGCGGGTTGTATTTGTTGGATTGGAGATAAAAGGTTTGCTAAGTCATTGTGTTATGCTTCTAAAGGTTCTACGAGTGAAGAAGTTTTATATGTAATTGTGAGGTTTAACTCTAATTTCTCTATTTTTAGTATCCATTGGGCGAGGGTATGTGTTCCACAGAGGATCAAGTGTGATGGGAAGCAGATGTCCTTGCCAGGGCATGCCCAGGAGAAGTCCCTAAACCACCTTACATCCAGTCAGCTTCAATTAAGCAGTTCAGCTCCAGAAATAAGGAGTAATCAAAAATGGAATCTGTCTTTGAAAATGCACCAGAAAGAAAATTAATGTGGAAACATGGGACTGATCTCAGATCAATTGTAGAAACAGATGGAAAGATAATTTGCGGTATTGACTTTGTGAAAGCAGTTACATTTATTGACAGTTCTATTCATGAATATAATAATAAAATTGTTGATAGGAGTGTGAAATATGATCTGAAACTAAGTTAAATTAATGAGATAGTAAGTACCCTGGAGACATAAATTTACATACTCCAGAGGAACAAGTGTGGAATTCCTGATATGTATAGACAGTGATGTAGAACAAGATCACACGACTGAATTTCATACATTTCAAGTGTCACACATTTAACTTTCAGAAAAAATACCATTGATCTTCAATCAATTGTATTTTTTTTCTTGGAGGTGGAAGTGTGTTACGTATTCCTATTTAAGGAATAATAACATTAATGTACAATATATAATTTATTATGTTTTGTTCTTGCAAGAAGGCATGTATATATATTTTTGTAATGTATCATATGTCTTGGCAACACAGTTGAGAGGAGCAGGGGGGGGGGGGGGGGCTTGATAAGTCACAGGTACGGAACGTGTGAGATTCGGGTCAACTTCCTGATAGAATACAGGAAAGCTTGTATTGTGTATTCTCCAGTTTTTCTTCTTTATTATTCTCAATAAATAAATTTGTTTTATATAAAATATGTTACCTCTATTGATGCATGTTAACCTGACCATTCATATTTAAGTTATTCTAATGTTTGCCTTAGCCCAGTCATGTTGTTCATTTAAGTAAGATAATTTTATGTAAATTTACCACTCGTTATGCTCTGGAGGGGGCGAGAGCTGGGGGGGGGGGGGCTCCGACGCCAGTTAGTGTCTGGGAGCGGGCCTTTGTGGCAACTGGTTTGATAAGTTGTGTCTGTTTTATCTTCTGTATCTTGTCTTAGTAGTGCAGTTATCTGGGAGAACTCTTTATTATATTATAATTATCTTATAATTATAAGATATATTGTGTGAACCAGACGTAACAGGGCTCACTGCCCTCAGAGTGCAAGGTAGGACTCCCAGAGTGCAAGGTGGGGCTCACTGCTCCCAGAGTGCAAGGTGGGGCTCACTGCTCCCAAAGTGCAAGGTGGCACTCTCAGAGTGCAAGGTGGGACTCCCTGCTCTCAGAGTGCAAGGCGGGGCTCACTGTCCTCAGAGTGCAAGGCGGGGCTCACTGTCCTCAGAGTGCAAGGTGGGGCTCCCAGAGTGCAAAGTGGGGGCTCACTGCCCTCAGAGTGCAAGGTGGAGCTCACTGCTCTCAGAGTGCAAGGTAGGGCTCCCAGAGTGCAAGGTGGGGCTCACTGTCCTCAGAGTGCAAGGTGGGGCTCACTGTCCTCAGAGTGCAAGGTGGGGCTCACTGTTCTCAGAGTGCAAGGTGGGGCTCACTGCCCTCAGAGTGCAAGGTGTGGCTCACTGCCCTCAGAGTGCAAGGTGGGGCTCACTGCCCTCAGAGTGCAAGGTGGGGCTCCCAGAGTGCAAGGTGGGGCTCACTGTCCTCAGAGTGCAAGGTGGGGCTCACTGCCCTCAGAGTGCAAGGTGGGGCTCACTGCCCTCAGAGTGCAAGATGGGACTCCCAGAGTGTAAGGTGGGGCTCACTGTCCTCAGAGTGCAAGGTGGGACTCCCAGAGTGCAAGGTGGGGCTCACTGTCCTCAGAGTAGAAGGTGGGACTCCCAGAGTGCAAGGTGGGGCTCACTGCCCTCAGAGTGCAAGATGGGACTCCCAGAGTGCAAGATGGAACTCCCAGAGGGCAAGGTGGGGCTCACTGCTCCCAGAGTGCAAGGTGGGGACTCCCAGAGTGCAAGGTGGGGCTCACTGCCCTCAGAGTGCAAGGTAGGGGCTCACTGCCTCCAGAGTGCAAGGTAGGGACTCACTGCCTCAGAGTGCAAGGTGGGACTCCCAGAGTGCTAAGGTGGGGCTCACTTGCTCCTCAGAGTGCCAAGGTGGGGCTCATCTGCCCTCAGAGTGCAAGATGGGACTCCCAGAGTGCAAGGTGGGACTCCTCAGAGTGCAAGGTGGGGCTCACTGCTCCTCAGAGTGCAAGGTGGGGCTCACTGCTCCCAGAGTGCAAGGTGGGGCTCACTGCTCCCAGAGTGCAAGGATGGGGCTACACTGCTTCCAGAGTGTAAGGTGGGACTCCCAGAGTGCAAGGTGGGGCTCCCTGCTCTCAGAGTGCAAGGTGGGGCTCACTGCTCCCAGAGTGCAAGGTGGGGCTCACTGCTCTCAGAGTGCAAGGTGGGGCTCACTGCTCCCAGAGTGCAAGGTGGGGCTCACTGCTCCCAGAGTGCAAGGTGGGGCTCACTGCTCCCAGAGTGCCAGGTGGGGCTCAGTGCTCCCAGAGTGCAAGGTGGGGCTCCCTGCTCCCAGAGTGCAAGGTGGGGCTCACTGCTCCCAGACTGCAAGTTGGGGCGCGCTACTCCCAGAGTGCAAGGTGGGGCACACTGCTTCCAAAGTGTAAGGTGTGACTCCCAGAGTGCAAGGTTTGGCTCCCTGCTCCGAGAGTGCAAGGTGAGTCTCACTGCTCCCAGAGTGCAAGGTGGGATTCCCGGAGTGCAAGGTGTGGCTCACTGCCCTCAGAGTGCAAGGTGTGGCTCACTGCCCTCAGAGTGCACGGTGGGGCTCCCAGAGTGCAAGGCGGGGCTCACTGTCCTCAGAGTGCAAGGCGGGGCTCACTGTCCTCAGAGTGCAAGGTGGGGCTCCCAGAGTGCAAGGTGGGGGCTCATTGCCCTCAGAGTGCAAGGTGGAGCTCACTGCCCTCAGAGTGCAAGGTAGGGCTCCCAGAGTGCAAGGTGGGGCTCACTGTCCTCAGAGTGCAAGGTGGGGCTCACTGTCCTCAGAGTGCAAGGTGGGGCTCACTGTCCTCAGAGTGCAAGGTGGGGCTCACTGTTCTCAGAGTGCAAGGTGGGGCTCACTGCCCTCAGAGTGCAAGGTGTGGCTCACTGCCCTCAGAGTGCAAGGTGGGGCTCACTGCCCTCAGAGTGCAAGGTGGGGCTCCCAGAGTGCAAGGTGGGGCTCACTGTCCTCAGAGTGCAAAGTGGGGCTCACTGCCCTCAGAGTGCAAGGTGGGGCTCACTGCCCTCAGAGTGCAAGATGGGACTCCCAGAGTGTAAGGTGGGGCTCACTGTCCTCAGAGTGCAAGGTGGGACTCCCAGAGTGCAAGGTGGGGCTCACTGTCCTCAGAGTAGAAGGTGGGACTCCCAGAGTGCAAGGTGGGGCTCACTGCCCTCAGAGTGCAAGATGGGACTCCCAGAGTGCAAGATGGAACTCCCAGAGGGCAAGGTGGGGCTCACTGCTCCCAGAGTGCAAAGTGGGACTCCCAGAGGGCAAGGTGGGGCTCACTGCTCCCAGAGTGCAAGGTAGGGCTCACTGCTCCCAGAGTGCAAGGTAGGACTCACTGCCTTCAGAGTGCAAGGTGGGACTCCCAGAGTGCTAGGTGGGGCTCGTTGCTCCCAGAGTGCCAGGTGGGGCTCTCTGCCCTCAGAGTGCAAGATGGGACTCCCAGAGTGCAAGGTGGGACTCCCAGAGTGCAAGGTGGGGCTCCCTGCTCCCAGAGTGCAAGGTGGGGCTTACTGCTCCCAGACTGCAAGGTGGGGCGCGCTACTCCCAGAGTGCAAGGTGGGGCACACTGCTTCCAAAGTGTAAGGTGTGACTCCCAGAGTGCAAGGTTTGGCTCCCTGCTCTCAGAGTGCAAGGTGGGGCTCACTGCTCCCAGAGTGCAAGGTGGGGCTCACTGCTCTCAGAGTGCAAGGTGGGGCTCACTGCTCCCAGAGTGCAAAGTGGGGCTCACTGCTCCCAGAGTGCAAGGTGGGGCTCACTGTTCCCAGAGTGCCAGGTGGGGCTCAGTGCTCCCAGAGTGCAAGGTGGGGCTCCCTGCTCCCAGAGTGCAAGGTGGGGCTTACTGCTCCCAGACTGCAAGTTGGGGCGCGCTACTCCCAGAGTGCAAGGTGGGGCACACTGCTTCCAAAGTGTAAGGTGTGACTCCCAGAGTGCAAGGTTTGGCTCCCTGCTCCGAGAGTGCAAGGTGAGTCTCACTGCTCCCAGAGTGCAAGGTGGGATTCCCGGAGTGCAAGGTGTGGCTCACTGCCCTCAGAGTGCAAGGTGTGGCTCACTGCCCTCAGAGTGCATGGTGGGGCTCCCAGAGTGCAAGGCGGGGCTCACTGTCCTCAGAGTGCAAGGCGGGGCTCACTGTCCTCAGAGTGCAAGGTGGGGCTCCCAGAGTGCAAGGTGGGGGCTCATTGCCCTCAGAGTGCAAGGTGGAGCTCACTGCCCTCAGAGTGCAAGGTAGGGCTCCCAGAGTGCAAGGTGGGGCTCACTGTCCTCAGAGTGCAAGGTGGGGCTCACTGTCCTCAGAGTGCAAGGTGGGGCTCACTGTCCTCAGAGTGCAAGGTGGGGCTCACTGTCCTCAGAGTGCAAGGTGGGGCTCACTGTCCTCAGAGTGCAAGGTGGGGCTCACTGTCCTCAGAGTGCAAGGTGGGGCTCCCAGAGTGCAAGGTGGGGCTCACTGTCCTCAGAGTGCAAGGTGGGGCTCACTGCCCTCAGAGTGCAAGGTGGGGCTCACTGCCCTCAGAGTGCAAGGTGGGGCTCACTGCCCTCAGAGTGCCAGGTAGGGCTCCCAGAGTGCAAGGTGGGGCTCCCAGAGTGCAAGGTGGGGCTCACTGTCCTCAGAGTGCAAGGTGGGGCTCACTGCCCTCAGAGTGCAAGGTGGGGCTCACTGCCCTCAGAGTGCAAGGTGAGGCTCACTGCCCTCAGAGTGCAAGGTAGGGCTCCCAGAGTGCAAGGTAGGGCTCCCAGAGTGCAAGGTGGGGCTCACTGTCCTCAGAGTGCAAGGTGGGGCTCACTGTCCTCAGAGTGCAAGGTGGGGCTCACTGCCCTCAGAGTGCAAGGTGGGGCTCACTGCCCTCAGAGTGCAAGATGGGACTCCCAGAGTGTAAGGTGGGGCTCACTGTCCTCAGAGTGCAAGGTGGGACTTCCAGAGTGCAAGGTAGGGCTCACTGCCCTCAGAGTGCAAGGTGGGACTTCCAGAGTGCAAGGTAGGGCTCACTGCCCTCAGAGTGCAAGATGGGACTCCCAGAGTGCAAGGTGGGACTCCCAGAGGGCAAGGTGGGACTCACTGCTCCCAGAGTGCAAGGTGGGACTCCCAGAGGGAAAGGTGGGGCTCACTGCTCCCAGAGTGCAAGGTAGGGCTCACTGCTCCCAGAGTGCAAGGTAAGGCTCACTGCCCTCAGAGTGCACGGTGGGACTCCCAGAGTGCTAGGTGGGGCTCGTTGCTCCCAGAGTGCCAGGTGGGGCTCACTGCCCTCAGAGTGCAAGATGGGACTCCCAGAGTGCAAGGTGGGACTCCCAGAGTGCAAGTTGGTGCTCACAGAGTTCAAAGTGGTGCTCATTGCCCCCAAAGTGCAGGGTGGGGCTCACTGCTCACAGAGTGCAAGGTGGGGCTCACTGCTCACTGAGTGCAAGGTGGGCCTCACTGCTCACTGAGTGCAAGGTGGGGCTCACTGCTCACTGAGTGCAAGGTGGAGCTCCCAAGGATCATTTCGGGGTAATTGTAATAACTAATACCGTAATTCAAATTCATAACTTGGTTTAAATATAACAAGTTATCCATCACATAATAATAATAATAATAATAATAATAATAATAATAATAATAATAATAATAATAATAATAATAATAATAATAATAATAATAATTGACCAGCCTCAAAACAATAGAGTAAATGGTGTAACGATAAATGGCTCTCAACAGGTCGAAATAGTAGTTTTAATCAGTATCATAAACTTATAATGATAATATTCTCATTCAGAAGAGACAGAATGGCATGTGATGGCTTGTACAGGTTAGGGTGGTAGAGATATTGTGTCATAAGGGGTAGCGGGCCCCACACAGCACAGTTCGCTCGCTTGGTCACCGTAGCAGCTGAGGCGTCCGTCCTAGAAGATGGCGGACAGGCAGGTGGATGATGTGGACCCACATAAACTGCACCAGGGCCCCCAAGGCTTCGGTGGAGATGCAGCACCAGGGCCCCCCAAGGCCTCGGGGAAGGTGCAGCACCAGGGACTCCCAAGGCCTCGGTGGAGATGCAGTTCCTGGGGGCCTCGGTGGAGATGCAGTTCCTGGGGGCCTCGGTGGAGATGCAGTTCCTGGGGGCCTCGGTGGAGATGCAGTTCCTGGGGGCCTCGGTGGAGATGCAGTTCCTGGGGGCCTCGGTGGAGATCCAGTTCCTGGGGGCCTCGGTGGAGATGCAGTTCCTGGGGGCCTCGGTGGAGATGCAGTTCCTGGGGGCCTCGGTGGAGATGCAGTTCCTGGGGGCCTCGGTAGAGATGCAGCACCAGGTGAGGGCCAGGTTGTGGCCAGCAGAGGCGGTGCCAGTTGCCTCAGCAAGTGTGAAGACGTCTCTTGTAAGTAGTGAAGATAACTGGCGGGAGGGGGGTAGCAGCACCAGCCTCAGCAACAGGTAGACAAAATAATGGTTGTGGAAGGTGGTGCAAGACTCATGCGAGAGCTTGTAGTTAAGGCAGTGGAGCAGGAGAGGTGCTGCAGGATGTTGCAGGGTGAGGTGGAGGGAGCGTCCTGCAGGAGAGGTGTGGCAGGATACGAACTCTTCTCTACACAGACATATTCTCCTCCATCTCCTGAAACAAAAGATTGACACAATTAGTAGTCTCAGAAACTCACTGTAGGCCAGAGTAGCGCAGGTGTCTGGGAATCACCAGAACACAAGTTCGAGTCACTCCATTGCCTCAAAATAATTTTCAGAAAATTATATTATATATATTATTGCGGTAATCTCCTGCTTCGGCAGTAGATTTTGCTTATTCCTTTACCACCTATTCAACAACTATACATACCACCTATTCAACAACTATATCCGTGCTGTTACGGACTCGTCACCCTTGTCAGAGGGTAGAGTGGCAGTTCCAGCGCCATCTACGAGTCCGCACCCGAACTGCCCGGGAATCGTGCATAATATGGACAATGCCATCTGGTGGTGGCAATCTAAAACCTGTAAATGGCTAGAGATTCCTGCCTTGATCAGCCAGAGGGGTCGTTGTGAGTGACCTCTGGTGAGGTGACGAATCAAGACCAGCACCACCTAGTGTGTGCTACAGAGCACAATCCCTGGTGGAATGCAGACTGTGCTCGGGCTGTCCGCTGTAAGCGTGCAGCCTGGAAGAGACACCTCCGTTGGCAGACGGCCGATTCTTTTCTCTTCTTTTGAAAGGCGAGTGCGGTGGCTCGTACGGCCATCCGTACGACTAAACGTGAATGTTGGGCATCTTATGTCTCCACCATTATGTGAGAAACTCTTCTGCCACAGATCTGGAAGCGTATCGGCAAGATAGCGGGTAAGTTCGTTCCCGATGTTTCACCGGTCCTTCACCTAAGTGGTACTCTTGTGGCGGACCCGTTGCAGGTCGCTACCGAACTGGGTTCCCACTTTTCTTCTGTTAGCTTTGGTCTTCATCTTCTCCAATCTTTCCTTCTTCGTAAACCTGTCCTTGAATCTCGTCCTTTAGATTTCTGCACTCGTCTTCGACTTCCATATAACGATCTCTTCTCTCTCTCTGAACTTTGTTCTGCCCTGCCCCTCTGCGGTTCTACGGCGGCGGGCTCCGATGACATTCATTATGAGATGCTTTGCCATCTCCCTCCGTGCACGTCTCAGTATTTACTGAGTCTGTATAATCGGATCTGGGAGTCGTCATCAGTCTCTGAGGACTAGCTTGCTGCCGTTGTCCTAACTGTATGCAAACCAGGCCGGTCTCTGGGAACATTCCCTAAGGACTTTCGCCCTATTGCTCTCACAAGTTGTGTCTGCAAACTCTTTGAACGTATGGTTAACGTTCGTCTGATGTGGTTCCTGGAACACCATCACCTCCTCTCCTCTTCCAATTTGGTTTGGAGGTCTATATTCGTACTGCTTTTGCTGCGAAGATCTCCGTTGTTGCCGTCCTTTTTGACCTGGAAAAGGCTTACGACACCACTTGGCGATATCATATTCTATCTCAGCTTCATTCTTTTGGCCTTCGTGGTCATCTCCCTCTCTTTCTCTGCAGCTTCCTCTCTCGTCATTCCTTTTGGGTGAGGCTTGGTACCGCTCTCTCTGCATTTCAGCAGAGAGAGCGCTTTTCAGCATCGCTCTGCTTTTCAGCAATACGGTGTGCCCCAGAGAAATGTTTTGAGCACTACTCTTTTTTTTCTGGTTGCCCTCAATGGTCTTCTTTCCTCTCTTCCTTCAAGCGTCTTCTCCGCTCTCTATGTCGATGATCTTACCCTTTGCTATCAGGGTGATGATTTGCCTCTCCTTCAACGCCGGCTTCAACTTAAGATTGATGCCGTTGGGCCACCAATCATGGCTTCAAGCTCTCTACTACTAAGACCTGTGCCATGACTTTAATTCGGAAACGGGTCGTTCTTCGTCCCTCTTTGTCACTTTATGGTCATCCCCTTGAGTACAAAGATTCCACGAAGCTTTTTGGGGTTATTCTTTCACACTTGTTTGTCTTGGTCTCCCCATATCTCTTACCTCCGTGTTGAGTGCTCTAAGGCCCTTACCATCCTTCGGGTATTGTCCCATACTTCTTGGGGAGTGGATAGGCGCACTCTCCTTGCTTGACATTCCTCTCTCGTCCTGTCTAAGCTCGATTATGGTTGCCCTGCTTACTCGTCTGCTTCTCCTTCTACTCTTCGTCGTCTTGATGCTTTGCACCATACTGGGTTGCGCCTCAGTTCTGGTGCCTTTCGTTCGACTTCCGTCCTCAGCTTGTATGTTGACACTGGCTTCCTGTCTCTCCAGGACCGCCATGATCCCTACTGTCTTTGCTATTTTGCGTGGTCCTTGCAACATCCTTTCTCTCGCCTCTATCGTGGTTTAACTTTTACCCTTCCTGCGGTTCCTGTTCCTCTTCACCACCTCCCTCTTTCTGTCCAGTTATCTCGCTTACAGGATTCTCTTTCCGTTCGTATTTCTAATATTTCTCCTTGTGTTGTTCCTTCTTTGCCCCCGTGGAGAGTCCCCCTTCCGCAGTTTTGTACATCCTTGACCCGCATCCCTAAAGCTTTTACCCCTCATACGGTCTAAAACGCCTTTTCCTCGAGCACTTTTCTTCTCACTCCCACTCCGTTTCCGTCATCACCAATGGGTCTAAGTCTGCGGACGGTGTTGGCTACTCTGTTGTTTTTCCCTGATCACACTTATATGTGTCGCTTACCTATGGAGACTAGCATCTTCACAGTGGAGCTTTATGCTATTCTCTATGCTCTTCGTCTCCTGCTCTCTCGTTGTCAGTCTTCCTTTGTAGTTGTTGTTGACTCTCTTCATGCCTCGTGGCTCTCAGGATCCTTTAATCCGGTTCATCCAGTGGTTGTCGAGATCCAGCATTGGCTGTTTATTGTTTACAGTAAATTTAAGTCGGTTGAGTTTTGTTGGGTTCCCAGCCATATTGGTGTCTCTTTAAATGAGCGTGTGGATGCTGCCGCCAGGGAAGTTGTCCGCTCTTGTCCCATCTCTCGTAAAGGTATTCCTTATTCCAGCTTTTACCCGGTTATCCATTCCTCCATCCTTACCCGTTGGCAGGCTTGTTGGTCGTCTGTTACTGGTAACAAACTACGTTCTCTTAAAAGTTGTGTGTCCTCATGGCCGTTCTCCTACCACTGTAACCGGCGATGGGAAACGGCTCTGGTGAGGTTGCGTATTGGCCATACTTGCTTAACTCATGGTCACCTGATGGAGCGCCGCCCTGCTCCTTATTGTCCTAATTGTATTGTCCCTCTTACGGTCATGCATATCCTTGTTGAATGTCCTGACTTCCGGGACGAGCGTGTGTCTTGTTTTCCGACCATCTCCCGCCATCGCTTGTCTCTCGGTAGTATTCTTGGTGACTCTGATACTTTTGATATCGTTCGCCTTATGCATTTCTGTTCTCGTATTGGCATCCTTGGTGATATTTAGCGCCCTCTGATTATTCCGCACATTTAATGGTGCTACATAGCCTACCCGGTTTGGTGCCTTCTTTTTGATAATTACTTACTTACTTACAGAGCACAGTGTCAACTCCCCAGTGGGTTAGTGGTATTTCCTAGTTTCGCCAGTACCGGCTAGGTCATTGATGACGTTTTGTGTCCACAGAGGTGACGTCTGGGGGCAGCAGTACTGGAGACAGCAGTTCATCTTGGGCAGTCCAGAGTCCCCCTACATGGTCCTGGAAACGACCAAGTAAGCCACCGCCGATGAAGCAGTGTGGTAGTTGCTAGTGCTTTAAAGTGTTGAAAGGATCGGCGTACCTTTGGGACTGAAGATAGGAAGTGCCTGTTGAGTAGTGCTGCTAGCTGGTCTCTAGAGACTGCTGCCAGGGGATCGTTACCCCTGTATTGGTTTGTGACCTCGCTCAGCGTGTGGCTGAGGTACTCTGCCAGCGAGTAGCTGGAGAGCAGTCATTGTGGTACAGGGACCTCATGACAATGTCAGTGGGCTGGCCCGCAGATAGGTCAACTCGCCAGTGTTCTTGCCAGTACGGTTGGATACGCTACTGGACAGTGAAGAAATACTGGGGATTGATGAACTCTGCATGTGAGCACGTTTGATATCCTGAGCGAAAGGAATTGTACATAGGTGTAGAAATAGCCTATCTGTTCTTTATATATTATTTATGGTGACGGTGTACATATATATACTTAACGGTGGTGGAAAGATATTTAATACATTGACGAAAGGAACCGTGTTTTGTTCATCCCCTCCCTTTTTTATGCACTTACATAGCCACTTTCTTGAAAGTGTACTACCGACTTGGAGTTCGGATACTATCATTTTGGTTCAACCACCGAAGAACCCGGTTGCAACCCATAGTGACCGTAACACGTGCTCAGAAGCCTGTGTCTAGACAAGACACTACCCCCCCCCCTCCTCTCCACCCTCTATCACCAGAGATATCTGCGACACCTGCTGTCTGGGGCCAACTCCACTCGCCGGTCGACTAGCTGAACCACTTGTATAAGACTGCCAGCGATAGTTACCTGCACATCAGCGTCATCTACACTAAGCCTGGCTGCATATATAAGCAGCTCCCCTCCGGCCAGACCTTTGCCTTTTTTTTTTTGGACAAATAGTGCACAGACCGAAGCATCTATGGTACCTGCACCATGTTGCACAGGGTCAAGGTTCGCCTCCGAGAGGACCTCATTCTCACTACGGCTGAGATCTTAGAAAAGGTCTCAACCATAGGAAATGTCTCACCGGCTGACATCGTGGAGACCAGAGAAGGTGTTCACTTTCTCTTCTCCATCGACAATGACCTGGATAAGCTATTCGCCGCCTCCACCACGACCACCCTGCTAGACGCCGGCCTCACCCTCACTCCTTCATGACGCTATCTGGCGGACAGGACTGTGTTTGCCAGACACATAAGCGCATGGATCTCCGACCGCAACGACGACGAAATCCTCACCAGCATCAATTCCCTGAACCCGACACTGACCGCGGTAGTGGCCAAGATCAGCACCAACTCCAACAACGCCCGCAGACCCACACTGAAAGTGACCTTCAGCACGGTCATCGCAGCGACCCACGCCAAAGAACACGGCCTTAAGTGCGTCGGAATTACGATTCCACCTGCCCACATGACCAAGGAACAATACACGGAGTTCTGCCAGTGCTTCAAGTGCTACCGGTACTCCCACTACACCAATAAGTGCACCGTGCAAGTGCAGAAATGTAGTATCTGCACCCAGGAGCATCACTACACAGCCTGCACATCCTCCCACCGACGATGCCTACTCTGCAATGGCCGGCACACTGCAGTTTCACCTCACTGTCTCCACAGGTGGGAGACAGTGGAAGAAGAAATAAACAAGATAATGGCAAGCACCACCTCAACTCACCAAGCCAAACCGACTATGTCTGCTTTCCCGGCCTTGCTCGAAAACACTGGGGAAGCTGCTGCAGTTACCACCAACAACACCCTCCTACCAGTACTTCTACACCTCACCGACAAATTGGCAAGCAGTGACGTCAACCTATACGTCCACAAAATCAACAGGCTGCTCACCGCAAATGGACTTCCGACGGTGACGGTACCAGGCGACCTTCTCCGAGCTCCTCCTCCTGCAGCCGGCCCAGCATCCGACCCCGCAACAGGACCCACAACCAGTCCGGTAACAGGGACGCCACCCATCCTGGCTACCCCTGCCAACGAATACACCACATCCAAAGACGACAACGGACCACTCGGAACTCCCACAACCAACACCAAGAGGCTCTCCAGAGCCGCCACCGACGTCGACGAGTACGGCCTTGCGACCGACGACGAAGACGACGACGAAAACAAAAATACTTGCCCTGTGCTGTTCATTCCGCCCAGCAAGTTCAATGGCAACGCACACACCAGACGAAAATTGGCCCACAGATGTAATAAGTTAATTAGCCAGAACAAATACCTGCATCCCAGGTATTTCACGCCTACACCTATGAACACTTACACTGATCTCACAATACTGAGAAAAGAATACCACGACCCAGAATTTCACCACAAATTCCCAGACGGACAAATGCAATTCCTCAAAAAGGACAACGATCCTGATGGTACCAAACTACCGACGTTGCTCTGCTCAGATATAAAGCGTCGCCTTGCACATTAAACTGCAACCTGGCGACTAAGCCTCCTGCGAGCGACCATGAAGATCCCATCTATCCACAGATCCCAAGTACCAACTATTGGTACTGGTAAGGGCTCCAAGTGACCTCCACTTATGGGCTATTCATGCCCGTGCCCCCTTTTGGGTGGCTTAATCTTTATCAATTGGCCAGACCTTAGAATACTCTCAGTGCTCTCAGCAGTAACATCTACCGTAGCCTTCCCATGAAACCGTAGATGTGTACAACTTTTTGTATATTGTATAATTTGCACCTTTCTTTTGCCATTAACATAACTGTCACATGTCTATATTTCTTTTGCATTTTGTATTGTGACATCGCCAAGTAGAATATGGGAATTGTTTTTTGTTGTTGAAGTCATTTATGTTATATTAAGTATTACAAGTTTTTCATTCTTTGGACATTACCCGCAGCTCTCACACCGTAAAGAAGTCAGAAGTAGTTTTATTTACTTTGTTTTACTCTTTTATTTAATGCGATTGGCATTACACCAGCCAGAATAGCCACTACTCTCTTCTTTAACTTTTACCTCACAATATATATATATATATACATATATATATATATATATATATATATATATATATATATATATATATATATATATATATATATATATATATATATATATATATTGAGCAGGTGTTCTCTAATACACATGGCATTAAACACAACAGTATAGGTAACACAGTTGAGCTTTTTAAGTCGAGGTAAGTCTTTGGTTTTTTATTATAAAAAGTTGTCTTTCCCCAGACGGGAGGAAGAGTCCAAGACTCCATCTTCGGTCAGTTCTTGGACACTGACAATCTCCAAGAGAATCACAACTTTCAATTATCCATTGCAATCACCAACTTATAACTTTTAAAAATGGATCCTGTAGTACAGTGGACCACATGCTCCATGTGGTTCGATCGCCGGACGGGGCGAACTAAATGGTTGGGTACGTTAATTGTGAGAGACGTTAATTGGTGATTAAGTGCTGTCTGGAGATTAATTATAGGTAATCAGTTGTTCTTGTGACGATGAGTTGTGTACTTACTTGGTCGAGGTTGCCGTTAAGAAGGTAGCTGAGCCTCCTCAAGATGCTGTCACGTGATCTGAGCCAAGATGACCCGCCAGACTTCTTAGACAGCTGGTTCTATGGGGGGTAGAACATGACCTGGTTAATACGTGTATCTACACTGATGGTGGTGGTGGTTGGTATGATGGTGGTGTTGGTTGGTATGATGATGGTGGTGGTTGGTATGATGGTGGGGGTGGTGGTTAGTATGATGGTGGTGGTGGTTGGTATGATGATGGTGGTGGTGGTGGTGGCTGGTATGATGGTTGTGGTGGTGGTGGTGGCTGGTATGATGGTTGTGGTGGTGGTGGCTGGTATGATGGTTGTGGTGGTGGTGGTGCCTGGTATGATGGTTGTGGTGGTGGTGGCTGGTATGATGGTGGTGGTGGTGGTGGCTGGTATGATGGTTGTGGTGGTGGTGGTGGCTGGTATGATGGTTGTGGTGGTGGTGGTGGCTGGTATGATGGTTGTGGTGGTGGTGGTGGCTGGTATGATGGTTGTGGTGGTGGTGGTGGCTGGTATGACGATGGTGGTGGTGGTGGCTGGTATGATGGTTGTGGTGGTGGTGGCTGGTATGATGGTTGTGGTGGTGGTGGCTGGTATGATGGTGGTGGTGGCTGGTATGATGATGGTGGTGGTGGTGGTGGCTGGTATGATGGTTGTGGTGGTGGTGGTGGCTGGTATGACGATGGTGGTGGTGGTGGTGGCTGGTATGATGGTTGTGGTGGTGGTGGTGGTGGTGGTGATGGTGGTGGTGGTGGTGGTGGTGATAGTGGTAGTGGTGGTGGTGATGGTGGTGGTGATGGTGGTGGTGGTGGTGGTGGTGGTGATGGTGGTGGTGGTGGTGATGGTGGTGGTGGTGGTGAGTAGTAGGGATGGCTCCACACAGAACATTTTTTTTTGGGGGGGGGAAAAATGTTCTGTGCGGGCCAGGGTTTTCAGATAAATTTAGAAAATGTTCTGTGCGGGCCAGGGGTTTTCAGGTGAATTTGGGGAGTCACAGATTTGGAATTAGGGAATTCTTATAATGAAAAATAATGTCATATGAGTTTGTTAAAGTTCTTATGAGAAAAATAATTTCCGAGACTTAGAAGTTTGTTAAGACCTTATGGGACAAATTCAAGTAACGTATTTAGCTCTTTAGGGCTTCCAGGAGAACTCTACGGACATGTTTTACATGTTTTCAACTTACAAAATCCGTCTGTGTAAGCCTTAGTTATTCATATAAATTTAGAAAATCACCTGTGTAAGTCATGGTTTTCAGGGTTTCGTACATCACACCCCCCTCCCTCCCCCCTTACCTCGCAATCTCTCGCGTCACCTTTATTTACCTTACGCCCGGCCAGCCAGTCGGCTCTTATCTTATCTTATCTTCTTCATAATATCTGGACCGTCCCTCCTCTCTCTCTCTCTCTCCTTTCATTCAGTTCAGTTCAACTATTTTCCAACATCGTATGTTTTCTCCTTTTCATTAAGCAAGTCAGTTTTTACACAAATAAATCGCGTTAGTAAGCAAGTTCTAGCTCACGTTCCCCCGCCTTAGTCCCCTGTCATATAATGAATACTATCATTCCAATCCCTCTAAAATTTAAAAATAATCATATTTCAAACGTAGTTCAATACAGTAATTTAGTTACCAAGCTCCAGCGCTTGTCCTCCGCCTTAGCTCTCTCTCGTATCTTCGTTAGTAACAGTCCAATTTCCCTGAAATTTTTACCCTCTGTATTTCAGGCTCCGTAAATAAGATCAAACAGTTATCGAGCTCCAGCTATTGTCCCCCACCTTATTTCGTTTTATACAAGATCGTTAGTAACAGTCCAATTCCCCTGAAATTTTTACCCTCTGTATTTCAGACACCGTAAATAAAATCAAGTCAGTTATCGAGCTCCAGCTCTCGTCCCCGCCTTAGTTCTCCTTCGTATCTTTGTAAATAACCCATCAATTTCCCTGAAATTTTTACCCTCTGTATTTCAGACACCGTAAATAAAATCAAGTCAGTTACTGAGCTCCAGCTCTCGTCCCCCCCACCCTCTTCCACCCTCAAGTCTTTAACCCATCAATTTCCCTGAAATTTTTACCCTCTGTATTTCAGACATAGTAAATATGAAGTAAACAATTATAAAACTCTAGCTCTTGTCCTCTGTCCAAGCTCACTTTTGTAAATTCTTTACTCTCAGTCCAAATCACCCAACTACATTTTCAGACATAGTAAATAAAAACCAGTTCAGTTATCAAGTTTCAACTCTTGTGCCCCAGCTTAGTTCATTTGTGCAAGTTCTTTATTTTCCAACTAAATCACCTGAGATTTAAGATCACCTTATTTTCTAACGTAGTAAATTTAATCTGGACATTAGCAAAGCTCCATTTCCTCAGCCTTAGATCATCAGACATAAATATATTCGATCAAGTCCCTCTCCAGCCTATCTGTTCTATCAGAGTAATTACTTTACCCTTCTCATCCCCAACGTATCAATCCCCAACGTATCAAAACCTTCAATAATCATACTGTATTTGCATATTTTCTCTATATTCAGCTGTGTTCTTCACATTTTGTCCATGTTTTCTGTGTTCATTCCATGTTCTACAAATGTTCACAGTCCCATTCAGTTCATATTTTCACAAGTATCTCCATTTTTTATGTAATCTTTCTCTTAGTCTCATTATGTTCTCTACAAATTCTAGTCATATTTTCCATGTTTTCATGTTCATCACATGTTCTCTTTACAACTTTTATACTCAATATTCATGCTAACTTCCATATTTTGTGTTCGTTGTCAATATTCATATTCCTCTACAAGTTCATGTTCCTCACAAGATCACTTCGTTTTTCACCTTCACTTACATGTTTTCTACATTCTTTGTCATATTCTCCATGTTCTTCACAAGTCCATTGTTCATTCTTTGTATTCCCTATTCTCCGTATCATGTTTTCATGTTCTCTGTAAGTCATATTCCCAGCATGTTCACTGTATTCATCAACTTTTCTTACATATATTCTTTGCCATGTTCCCCATATGTTCTCTGGGTTTTTCCCCTTACATGTTATTTAACGTTCCTTAACTAAAAAAATCTTTCGCCAATCAACTAAAACATAGTCACTTTCGTCATTTCTCAACTAAACTTATTATCCAGTCAACTAAAAATAGTCAGAAATAGCCTCGTTCAACACTGTTCTTAACTAAAACAACCTTTCTCTTAGCTAAAAATTGTCAAAGGAAACTTTTTTCAGCACTTTCTTAACAGGCGCTATGTTTCATCAAGAAAAAATTGTCAAAGGAAACTTTCCAAAACTGTTCATAACTAGCTTTTATCCATCGTCAATCAACTAAAAATAATAACTTTCATCATTTCTTAACTAAACATATTCCCCATTCATCAGAAAATAACCGTGTTCATCATGTTTCATTGTTATTTCTTATCTAAAAAATTATCCGCCAATCATCAGAAAAGTCATGTTCATCATGTTTTGTCTTTTGCTCAACTAAAAGTATTCATCGGTCAACTAAAAATAGTTACTTCATCATGTTTCCTCGTCATTTCTTAACTGAAATATCACTTCTCTCATCTGAAAATAGTCAGGATTAATCTCTTTCAACACCGTTCTTAACTAAAACAACCTTTCGCTTAGCTAAAAATTGTCAAAGGAATCTTCTTTCAGCACTGTTCATAACTAACTTTATCCATCGTCAAGTAAGAAAATATAGTCAAAGATATCTATCATCGTCGTTCTTAACTGACATTTATACTTTGTGGAGCACTAAAAATAGTCAAATGTAACTTTTTCAACACTTTCGTAACTAAAATTATATGTCGCTAAGTAAGAAAAATAGTCAAAGGTGCTCTCCGTTACACCAAAGTTACTCTTCGAGAAATCAAAGACACTCTTCAATACATTAAGGACTTACTCAAAGACACCAAAGTTACACTCAAAGACATCCTTTGAGACATCAAAGACATCCTTAAGACTTCAATGGGACTCTTCCATTCATCAAAGACATTCTCTAAGCCCTCAAAGTTATTCTCAGAACAATCAAAAGTTATTCCAAGACAACAAAAGTTATTCTCAGAACAATCAAAGTTATTCCAAGACAGCAAAAGTCATTCTCAGAGCTATCAAAATTATTCTCGGAGTCATCAAAGGTATTCTCTAACTCACTTTTGGTCATTAAAGTTAATTTCTATGTTATAAAAGTTTGTCTCAGAGACATCTAAAGTTAATCTTAGAGTTATCAAATGTAATCTCTAACTCACTTTTGTTCATCAAAGTTAATCCAAGAGACGTCAAAGTTAATCCAAGACATCATCTTTCATCAAAGATATTCTCTCTAAGCCATCAATGTTCTTCTCTAAGACATAAAAGTTATTCTCTATGTCAACAAAAGTTATTCTCTGAGCTAACAAAATACTACTCATGTTCTCAAAGACATTCTCCAATTCATCAATGTTGTTTCAAAGACATCAAAGTTAATCTCAGAGTTATCCAAAGACATTCTCAAAGTCATCTAAAGTTATTCTCTAAGACATCAAAGTTATTCTAAGAGTTATCAAAAGTTATTCTCAGTCATGTTATGTTATTCTCTAACTCTCTTCCATTCATCAAAGACATTCTCTAAGCCCTCAAAGTTATTCTCTAAGACAACAAAGTCATTCCCAGAGTCATCAAAGTTATTCTTCGAAACATAAAATTTGCTCTGTAAGATATCTTCGTTCATCAAACTTATTCTCCGAGATATCTAAAGTTATTCTCAGAACAATCAAAAGTTATTATAGGACAACAAAAGTTATTCTCAGAGCTACCCAAAGCTATTCTTAGAGTCACCTTCGTTCGTCAGAGAAACTTTCAAAACATCTTTGTTCAACAAACTTGTTTTCAAAGTCATCAAAAGTTAATCTAAGACATCTGCTTTCATCAAAGTTATTTTCAGAGACATCTAAAGTTATTATGTAAGACATAAAAGTTATTCTCAGAGACATCAAATGTTATTCTCGAAGTCATCAAAGATATTTTCAGAGACATCTAAAGTTAATTTCTATGTTATAAAAGTTATTCTCAGAGACATCTAAAGTTAATCTTGGTCATCAAAGTTGTTCTCTAAACATCAATGTTGTTCTCCAAGACATCAAAGATGTTCTCAAAATCATAAAAGTTATTCCCAGAGCTATCAAAGTTATTCTCAAAGTCATCAAAGTTATTCAAAGAGCTAACAAAAGTTATTCTCTAAGTAACCTTTCGTTCATCAGAGAAGCTTTCTAAGACATCTTCGTTCATCAATGTTGATCTCTAAGTCACCTTGGTTCATCAAAGAAACTCTCCTTCTTCCATCAAGTTATACTTTAAGACAACATTGTTGTTCTCTAAGACATCTTCAGGCATAAAATTTCTCCCCAAATGTAACTAGTTCAGCTTTTCATATCAAACTTACACTTCTGTTAAATATATTTTCTTAGACATTTTACCTTTTAAACTGTTCTCTGAACTACACTGTTCAAACCTACGTAACCTATCCTCTCCACCCAATGTTACTTAGTTAACGTAACCTTCCTAAACCTAACTTTACCTATCCTATCCTAACATAACTTACCTTACCTTACCTACCTTTCCTAACTATGTTACCTTACCTTACCTACCTTTCCTAACTTAACCTGCTTAACCTATCTTACCTAACTTTACCTATGTTACCTTACCTTACCTACCTTTCCTAACTTAACCTGCTTAACCCATCTTACCTATCTTACCTAACTTTACCTATCTTACCTAACTTTACCTATGTTACCTTACCTTACCTACCTTTCCTAACTTTACCTATCTTACCTAACTTACCTACATTACCTAACTTAACTTAACCTGCTTAACCTAACTTACCTTACCTTACCTAACTTATATAACTTATCTTACCTATCCTAACGTAACCTAACTTGCTTTACCTAACTTAATCTTACATTCCCAAACTGATGTATCCTAACTTATCTAGTCAAACCAGGCATGATCTAACTTAAGTATTCCTTCTTGTCTTTGTGTTTCGTCAATCATTGTCTCATATTCATTTACTCATTTCATTAGTTAATTTCTCAAATGGTCACTTATGCATTTCAAGTGCTATTTTGTTAGAGATTGGATATTTAAGCATTTCAAAGAATTATAATTTCTCAAATGGACGTTTTGCATTTCAAGTGCTATTTGTTAGAGATTGGATATTTAAGCATTTCAAAGAATTTTTGTTATATATGGGCATTTACTCATTTCAAGGGATAATTTCTCAAATGGACGTTTTTGCATTTCAAGTGTTATTTGTTTAAGATTGGGTGTTTAACCATTTCAAAGGATTTTTGTTATATATGGGAACTTACTCGTTTCAAGGGCTAATTTCTCAAATGGTCATTTTTGCAGATCAAGGGTTATTTGTTAAAGTTCATCAAGTTGCCCATAAGTTGTATTTAGTAGGTTCTATCTTATGTTCTTATTCCCCAACCCCTTAACCTAACCTCTTGTAATCTTAGTGTATTTAGTAGGTTCTATCTTATGTTCTTATTCCCCAACCCTTTAACCTAACCTTTCAGATGTAGTTTGTTGAATATATTATCCGTTTCCTAACCTTTCAGATGTAGTTTTGTTTCTCCTTTTTGTATATTTTTACCCAAACCATCTTTCCTTCTTTACTTTGATTCTCCTACTCCTTCTAACCCTCCTTTTCTATCTCTCTCCCTTATTCTCTCTCTTCCTCCCCCTCTCTCTCCCTCATTTGCTCAAATGCTCTCTTGTTTCTCAAATTCAAGTCTTATTGCTCCCATTCTCACACCCTCATTCTCATTCACTTAGTTTTTCTTTTTCTCAATTCAAGTCTTAGTGCTCCCATGCCCACACTCTCTCTCATTCTCTCTTCTTTGGTCCCATTTTCTTCCGCCCCCTCTCTCTTACTCCCTGCTCTTCTTTCATGCTCTCACTCCCTCGAGCTCTTGTTTCTCAATTTCAAGTCTTAGTAGATCTGATTCTTTACTATTGTAATTTTTATTATTACTATGATAAAGAATGAACTTATATGTGAAAACAAAGTAAAGAAGGAAAGAAGGTTAAGTGGGATGGTGGGTTTGGGTAAAAATATAAAAAAGGGTAAACAAAACTACATCTGAAAGGTTAGGAAACGGATAATATATTCAACAAACTACATCTGAAAGGTTAGGTTAAAGGGTTGGGGAATAAGAACATAAGATAGAACCTACTAAATACACTAAGATTACAAGAGGTTAGGTTAAGGGGTTGGGGAATAAGAACATAAGATAGAACCTACTAAATACAACTTATGGGCAACTTGATGAACTTTAACAAATAACCCTTGATCTGCAAAAATGACCATTTGAGAAATTAGCCCTTGAAACGAGTAAGTTCCCATATATAACAAAAATCCTTTGAAATGGTTAAACACCCAATCTTAAACAAATAACACTTGAAATGCAAAAACGTCCATTTGAGAAATTATCCCTTGAAATGAGTAAATGCCCATATATAACAAAAATTCTTTGAAATGCTTAAATATCCAATCTCTAACAAATAGCACTTGAAATGCAAAACGTCCATTTGAGAAATTATAATTCTTTGAAATGCTTAAATATCCAATCTCTAACAAAATAGCACTTGAAATGCATAAGTGACCATTTGAGAAATTAACTAATGAAATGAGTAAATGAATATGAGACAATGATTGACGAAACACAAAGACAAGAAGGAATACTTAAGTTAGATCATGCCTGGTTTGACTAGATAAGTTAGGATACATCAGTTTGGGAATGTAAGATTAAGTTAGGTAAAGCAAGTTAGGTTACGTTAGGATAGGTAAGATAAGTTATATAAGTTAGGTAAGGTAAGGTAAGTTAGGTTAAGCAGGTTAAGTTAAGTTAGGTAATGTAGGTAAGTTAGGTAAGATAGGTAAAGTTAGGAAAGGTAGGTAAGGTAAGGTAACATAGGTAAAGTTAGGTAAGATAGGTAAAGTTAGGTAAGATAGGTAAGATGGGTTAAGCAGGTTAAGTTAGGAAAGGTAGGTAAGGTAAGGTAACATAGGTAAAGTTAGGTAAGATAGGTTAAGCAGGTTAAGTTAGGAAAGGTAGGTAAGGTAAGGTAACATAGTTAGGAAAGGTAGGTAAGGTAAGGTAAGTTATGTTAGGATAGGATAGGTAAAGTTAGGTTTAGGAAGGTTACGTTAACTAAGTAACATTGGGTGGAGAGGATAGGTTACGTAGGTTTGAACAGTGTAGTTCAGAGAACAGTTTAAAAGGTAAAATGTCTAAGAAAATATATTTAACAGAAGTGTAAGTTTGATATGAAAAGCTGAACTAGTTACATTTGGGGAGAAATTTTATGCCTGAAGATGTCTTAGAGAACAACAATGTTGTCTTAAAGTATAACTTGATGGAAGAAGGAGAGTTTCTTTGATGAACCAAGGTGACTTAGAGATCAACATTGATGAACGAAGATGTCTTAGAAAGCTTCTCTGATGAACGAAAGGTTACTTAGAGAATAACTTTTGTTAGCTCTTTGAATAACTTTGATGACTTTGAGAATAACTTTGATAGCTCTGGGAATAACTTTTATGATTTTGAGAACATCTTTGATGTCTTGGAGAACAACATTGATGTTTAGAGAACAACTTTGATGACCAAGATTAACTTTAGATGTCTCTGAGAATAACTTTTATAACATAGAAATTAACTTTAGATGTCTCTGAAAATATCTTTGATGACTTCGAGAATAACATTTGATGTCTCTGAGAATAACTTTTATGTCTTACATAATAACTTTAGATGTCTCTGAAAATAACTTTGATGAAAGCAGATGTCTTAGATTAACTTTTGATGACTTTGAAAACAAGTTTGTTGAACAAAGATGTTTTGAAAGTTTCTCTGACGAACGAAGGTGACTCTAAGAATAGCTTTGGGTAGCTCTGAGAATAACTTTTGTTGTCCTATAATAACTTTTGATTGTTCTGAGAATAACTTTAGATATCTCGGAGAATAAGTTTGATGAACGAAGATATCTTACAGAGCAAATTTTATGTTTCGAAGAATAACTTTGATGACTCTGGGAATGACTTTGTTGTCTTAGAGAATAACTTTGAGGGCTTAGAGAATGTCTTTGATGAATGGAAGAGAGTTAGAGAATAACATAACATGACTGAGAATAACTTTTGATAACTCTTAGAATAACTTTGATGTCTTAGAGAATAACTTTAGATGACTTTGAGAATGTCTTTGGATAACTCTGAGATTAACTTTGATGTCTTTGAAACAACATTGATGAATTGGAGAATGTCTTTGAGAACATGAGTAGTATTTTGTTAGCTCAGAGAATAACTTTTGTTGACATAGAGAATAACTTTTATGTCTTAGAGAAGAACATTGATGGCTTAGAGAGAATATCTTTGATGAAAGATGATGTCTTGGATTAACTTTGACGTCTCTTGGATTAACTTTGATGAACAAAAGTGAGTTAGAGATTACATTTGATAACTCTAAGATTAACTTTAGATGTCTCTGAGACAAACTTTTATAACATAGAAATTAACTTTAATGACCAAAAGTGAGTTAGAGAATACCTTTGATGACTCCGAGAATAATTTTGATAGCTCTGAGAATGACTTTTGCTGTCTTGGAATAACTTTGATTGTTCTGAGAATAACTTTTGTTGTCTTGGAATAACTTTTGATTGTTCTGAGAATAACTTTGAGGGCTTAGAGAATGTCTTTGATGAATGGAAGAGTCCCATTGAAGTCTTAAGGATGTCTTTGATGTCTCAAAGGATGTCTTTGAGTGTAACTTTGGTGTCTTTGAGTAAGTCCTTAATGTATTGAAGAGTGTCTTTGATTTCTCGAAGAGTAACTTTGGTGTAACGGAGAGCACCTTTGACTATTTTTCTTACTTAGCGACATATAATTTTAGTTACGAAAGTGTTGAAAAAGTTACATTTGACTATTTTTAGTGCTCCACAAAGTATAAATGTCAGTTAAGAACGACGATGATAGATATCTTTGACTATATTTTCTTACTTGACGATGGATAAAGTTAGTTATGAACAGTGCTGAAAGAAGATTCCTTTGACAATTTTTAGCTAAGCGAAAGGTTGTTTTAGTTAAGAACGGTGTTGAAAGAGATTAATCCTGACTATTTTCAGATGAGAGAAGTGATATTTCAGTTAAGAAATGACGAGGAAACATGATGAAGTAACTATTTTTAGTTGACCGATGAATACTTTTAGTTGAGCAAAAGACAAAACATGATGAACATGACTTTTCTGATGATTGGCGGATAATTTTTTAGATAAGAAATAACAATGAAACATGATGAACACGGTTATTTTCTGATGAATGGGGAATATGTTTAGTTAAGAAATGATGAAAGTTATTATTTTTAGTTGATTGACGATGGATAAAAGCTAGTTATGAACAGTTTTGGAAAGTTTCCTTTGACAATTTTTTCTTGATGAAACATAGCGCCTGTTAAGAAAGTGCTGAAAAAAGTTTCCTTTGACAATTTTTAGCTAAGAGAAAGGTTGTTTTAGTTAAGAACAGTGTTGAACGAGGCTATTTCTGACTATTTTTAGTTGACTGGATAATAAGTTTAGTTGAGAAATGACGAAAGTGACTATGTTTTAGTTGATTGGCGAAAGATTTTTTTAGTTAAGGAACGTTAAATAACATGTAAGGGGAAAAACCCAGAGAACATATGGGGAACATGGCAAAGAATATATGTAAGAAAAGTTGATGAATACAGTGAACATGCTGGGAATATGACTTACAGAGAACATGAAAACATGATACGGAGAATAGGGAATACAAAGAATGAACAATGGACTTGTGAAGAACATGGAGAATATGACAAAGAATGTAGAAAACATGTAAGTGAAGGTGAAAAACGAAGTGATCTTGTGAGGAACATGAACTTGTAGAGGAATATGAATATTGACAACGAACACAAAATATGGAAGTTAGCATGAATATTGAGTATAAAAGTTGTAAAGAGAACATGTGATGAACATGAAAACATGGAAAATATGACTAGAATTTGTAGAGAACATAATGAGACTAAGAGAAAGATTACATAAAAAATGGAGATACTTGTGAAAATATGAACTGAATGGGACTGTGAACATTTGTAGAACATGGAATGAACACAGAAAACATGGACAAAATGTGAAGAACACAGCTGAATATAGAGAAAATATGCAAATACAGTATGATTATTGAAGGTTTTGATACGTTGGGGATTGATACGTTGGGGATGAGAAGGGTAAAGTAATTACTCTGATAGAACAGATAGGCTGGAGAGGGACTTGATCGAATATATTTATGTCTGATGATCTAAGGCTGAGGAAATGGAGCTTTGCTAATGTCCAGATTAAATTTACTACGTTAGAAAATAAGGTGATCTTAAATCTCAGGTGATTTAGTTGGAAAATAAAGAACTTGCACAAATGAACTAAGCTGGGGCACAAGAGTTGAAACTTGATAACTGAACTGGTTTTTATTTACTATGTCTGAAAATGTAGTTGGGTGATTTGGACTGAGAGTAAAGAATTTACAAAAGTGAGCTTGGACAGAGGACAAGAGCTAGAGTTTTATAATTGTTTACTTCATATTTACTATGTCTGAAATACAGAGGGTAAAAATTTCAGGGAAATTGATGGGTTAAAGACTTGAGGGTGGAAGAGGGTGGGGGGGACGAGAGCTGGAGCTCAGTAACTGACTTGATTTTATTTACGGTGTCTGAAATACAGAGGGTAAAAATTTCAGGGAAATTGATGGGTTATTTACAAAGATACGAAGGAGAACTAAGGCGGGGACGAGAGCTGGAGCTCGATAACTGACTTGATTTTATTTACGGTGTCTGAAATACAGAGGGTAAAAATTTCAGGGGAATTGGACTGTTACTAACGATCTTGTATAAAACGAAATAAGGTGGGGGACAATAGCTGGAGCTCGATAACTGTTTGATCTTATTTACGGAGCCTGAAATACAGAGGGTAAAAATTTCAGGGAAATTGGACTGTTACTAACGAAGATACGAGAGAGAGCTAAGGCGGAGGACAAGCGCTGGAGCTTGGTAACTAAATTACTGTATTGAACTACGTTTGAAATATGATTATTTTTAAATTTTAGAGGGATTGGAATGATAGTATTCATTATATGACAGGGGACTAAGGCGGGGGAACGTGAGCTAGAACTTGCTTACTAACGCGATTTATTTGTGTAAAAACTGACTTGCTTAATGAAAAGGAGAAAACATACGATGTTGGAAAATAGTTGAACTGAACTGAATGAAAGGAGAGAGAGAGAGAGAGGAGGGACGGTCCAGATATTATGAAGAAGATAAGATAAGATAAGAGCCGACTGGCTGGCCGGGCGTAAGGTAAATAAAGGTGACGCGAGAGATTGCGAGGTAAGGGGGGAGGGAGGGGGGTGTGATGTACGAAACCCTGAAAACCATGACTTACACAGGTGATTTTCTAAATTTATATGAATAACTAAGGCTTACACAGACGGATTTTGTAAGTTGAAAACATGTAAAACATGTCCGTAGAGTTCTCCTGGAAGCCCTAAAGAGCTAAATACGTTACTTGAATTTGTCCCATAAGGTCTTAACAAACTTCTAAGTCTCGGAAATTATTTTTCTCATAAGAACTTTAACAAACTCATATGACATTATTTTTCATTATAAGAATTCCCTAATTCCAAATCTGTGACTCCCCAAATTCACCTGAAAACCCCTGGCCCGCACAGAACATTTTCTAAATTTATCTGAAAACCCTGGCCCGCACAGAACATTTTTCCCCCCCCCAAAAAAAAATGTTCTGTGTGGAGCCATCCCTACTACTGTGGTGGTGGTGATGGTGGTGGTGGTGATGGTGGTGGTGATGGTTGTGGTGGTGGTGGTGGTGGCTGGTATGATGGTTGTGGTGGTGGTGGTGGCTGGTATGATGGTTGTGGTGGTGGTGGCTGGTATGATGATGGTGGTGGTGGTGGTGGCTGGTATGATGGTTGTGGTGGTGGTGGTGGCTGGTATGATGGTTGTGGTGGTGGTGGTGGCTGGTATGATGGTTGTGGTGGTGGTGGTGGTGGTGGTGGTGATAGTGGTAGTGGTGGTGGTGATGGTGGTGGTGATGGTGGTGGTGGTGGTGATGGTGGTGGTGGTGATGGTGGTGGTGGTGGTGGCTGGCATGATGGTTGTGGTGGTGGTGGTGGTGGCTGGCATGATGGTTGTGGTGGTGGTGGTGGTGGCTGGCATGATGGTTGTGGTGGTGGTGGTGGTGGTGGCTGGCATGATGGTTGTGGTGGTGGTGGTGGTGGCTGGTATGATGGTTGTGGTGGTGGTGGTGGTGGCTGGCATGATGGTTGTGGTGGTGGTGGTGGTGGTTGGTATGATGGTTGTGGTGGTGGTGGTGGTGGTGGTGGTGGTGGTGGCTGGTATGATGGTTGTGGTGGTGGTGGTGGTGGTGGTGGTGGTGGCTGGTATGATGGTTGTGGTGGTGGTGGTGGTGGCTGGCATGATGGTTGTGGTGGTGGTGGTGGTGGTTGGTATGATGGTTGTGGTGGTGGTGGTGGTGGCTGGTATGATGGTTGTTGTGGTGGTGGTGGTGGCTGGCATGATGGTTGTGGTGGTGGTGGTGGTGGTTGGTATGATGGTTGTGGTGGTGGTGGTGGTGGCTGGTATGATGGTTGTGGTGGTGGTGGTGGTGGCTGGTATGATGGTTGTGGTGGTGGTGGTGGTGGCTGGTATGATGGTTGTGGTGGTGGTGGTGGTGGCTGGTATGATGGTTGTGGTGGTGTTGGTGGTGGTTGGTATGATGGTTGTGGTGGTGGTGGTGGTGGCTGGCATGATGGTTGTGGTGGTGGTGGTGGCTGGTATGATGGTTGTGGTGGTGGTGGTGGTGGCTGGCATGATGGTTGTGGTGGTGGTGGTGGTGGCTGGTATGATGGTTGTGGTGGTGGTGGTGGTGGCTGGTATGATGGTTGTGGTGGTGGTGGTGGTGGCTGGCATGATGGTTGTGGTGGTGGTGGTGGTGGTTGGTATGATGATGGTGATGGGTGTGACACAGGTTTGTTATTTAATGCTTCGAGTATGTCCTCCTTTTTTAATATTGGGTAAATTTTTGCCATTTTTCAGATATGTGGGAGGACGCCATTGTTACGTGTTGAACCTGAAGTTACCTGTGAGAGTTCCCCCACAGTAGCCTCCAGCTCCCATTGACTTTGTTGCATTTAATTCCTCAAGGTGTTTGTTAACCTCGTATAGAGTGAGTATTATGCAGCGAAACCTTTGCTCTTTCTTCTTGCG